>NC_142599.1:35939946-36095780 GCF_965207765.1 Zootoca vivipara
AGAATGGGAAGATGCATCTTTTTACACTTTGTACTCATGGTTAAAACAAGTCTTAATTATTGCCATCTCTGAAAAAACTAACCTCTAAGATATGTTCCACTGGAACAATATGAACGCTTCAGATTTTGCATCTGTTTGGGGGCTATTTATGAATTGTATGACCAAACAAATATTCCTACTAGATATGATTTTATCTGGCAACAGTTCTGAATACTTGATGTATAATTATGAACCCTGTATCGTACCACGGAATATACTTTATGCCAGGCATGTCCAACAGGTAGATCGTGATCTACCGGTAGATCACGGACGTCTGCAGTAGATCACTGGTAGATCATTGGCTCCCCTCAAAGAAGCTGAACAACTGTGGCTCCCCTAAAAAAAAGCTCAACATTTTACTTCCTCCCTGAAAAAACTCAACAACATTGACCCCCCCCCCAAATGGACCTTCCTCCTTCCTAAAAAAAAGCTAAACTAGCCAAGGGAAAAATAATCTAGTGAATTGCCAGGTTTCCAATTTTTGCTTACCCGGCCAATTAATTTATACGGTTTATATGTTCAGCCCTTAAATATTGGGAAAATACCTGGTGAGCTACTCTCATTAAACTAAAATAAAGCCAAGCTCCTCATTTACTCCGGGGATATCAGAGAAGGTGCTGGGAGGGTTGTTAAAATAAAAGAAGAAACCACTCAAATGACAGGCCATCCATGGGCGTAACTACATGCCTATTAAAGAAGGATTGCATGAGTTCCTCGTAAAAGGCTGTGGGAAAGAGCAGTGGTGAGGCTTCTTCATGTGGGCAAAACTGCAGCTGGAATTTCATTAAGAGCTCATCCCATAGCCTCAAGGGAGCTTGAGTCACCGCACAAAAACACCATCTTCCAAACACCATGGCCAAAGTATGTTGCCCCAGCCAGATCCTTAGATTTCTTTTACACCAATGGTACATTTCCCAACCTCTGATTGGAGCTTGCAATCCGTTCATTGGAAATGTAAGCCTTGGGGACTCAACGGTCCACTCAAATATGAAGTGGATGCTATGGAATCTGTTGAACCAGCATCCTGTCCGCACAGTGGCCAACTGAGTGCCCCAGTGGGATAGCCACAAAAGCAGACCTGGGCACAGCAGCCATCTCCCCAATTGTGGTTCCCAGTAACTGGCGTTTAGAGCCCTGATTGCCTGCAGCATGTTTAGAAGTAGACTGTCTTAGGACATGGAGGATCTACTCTGAACGATCATGGTTGTTAACGTTTCTTTGTTGCATATCTTTAGGTGGCAGGCAAAAATATTCCTTTTCTCCCAGGCCTCTGGCTAATTAAACAATCCATGGCCTTTTAAACTGTGTATAAGCATGTGTGAGATTTTGTTTGTTTGTTACTATGTTGTGTATTTTTATATTGTAAGCCACCCTGTGTTCCTTGGATGAAGGGCAGTATATAAAGTATTATTATTATTATTATTATTATTATTATTATTATTATTATTGAAGAAATAATATGTCTGTTGGATCAAGTTAATATCCCATCTAGGCCAGCATCTTGTTCTCACAGTGGTCAGCCAGATACCCCATTGGGAAGCCTTCACACAGGACCTGAGCAGAACAGCAAGTCTCTAATAAACAACTACCAGACTTTTAGAGGACATCTGAAGCCAGCCCTTTTTAGGGAACCTTTGGTTCCATCTGCCACTGATATGTGGCCCCCTGAAAGCTTAGCAGGAGGGAATGTGGCCCCGGAGCTGGAATTTGTTCCCTTCCCTTGTGTTAACTATTGAAGGGTAAGGAAGATAACTGACACTGCAAAATAATTGTTGTTGTTGTTGTTGCTGCTGCTGCTGTTGTTTAGTCGTGTCCGACTCTTTGTGACCCCATGGACCAGAGCATGCCAGGCACAGAACACGCAAAAGAATATCAGAAGGCAAATATTAAGATGCAACGGTTAAGCTTTAATGAGTAATAAGACAATGTGTAACCAGGCAAGCTGATTCCAACAGGACCGATTACAGGTTGAGAAGTAAGAAGGATGAGTTTCTTGTTGTTGCTTTTCGTTATCTCCCTCCCTGCCAAGAAGCAGGTTTAAAAGGGAGTAACAAACATCGTAAGGAAACCTCAAAAGCATGTCATACATGGGGAAATGATAAGCCTCAGCTGTTTAAAGGAAAGTGGAAGAGAGGTATATAAAGGGCTGCATTTCAGAAGACAGGGCCCCCCCTCCAGCTATCAAAGGGTGGTATCCAATGATAGCCCATCTCATAGCAGACTCATTGAAATCAATCAACAAGACTCATTTAGGTCTACTATTTTCACAGGGTCTGCTCTGAGGTGGACTTAGTTGGCTACAACACATAGACTTTGGGGGAAGTATAGAGGTACTCATTGTTTTTGAAATTACTGAGTGGAGGCTTGGTACTCCCCCCGTGGCTTTCCTAGGATTCCAAGCCATTTAACATGGTCCACAGCTGCTGTAACTGCATTGTCGGGAATTACCGGGATAAGAACAGGAATACCCATAACGGGATCTTCTTCCATATCCACAGCCATAGCCAGATCCAGATCCCCCGTAACCACAATACCCTCCATATCCTGTGGCGCATGGAGCATTTTGTGCTACAGCCACCGGGTCACTGCTGGCAGAGAGGATGGGTCCCGGAATGGTCAGCGTAAATGAGGGAGGCTGGATCACCACTTCCGAAGGCGGGATCTGCGAGACGCAGGATGTGTTGATCCCACAGAGGGCAGGGCTGCAGCTGTTGTATCCACAGAGGGCCATCTTGGAAGTACGGGAAGGAATCTGAAACAGTACACAGGTTGGCAAGTTTAGATCTTGACGGAAGCACAACTCTTCACATGTTCCTCAAGAGTGAATTTTGTGGACAAATTCATAGAGGAGGAGGAGGAGAAGGCTGCTCATGGCTACTAGCCGTGATGGCTATGCCCTACCTCCACAGTCAGAGTGTAATGCTTCCGAATACCAGTTGCTGGAAACTTCAAGAGGGGAGAGCTGTTCTTGGGCTTGGGTCTGCTTGCTGCTTTCCCACAAGCATCTGGTTAATCACTGTGAGAACAGAATCCTGCACTAGATGGACCATTGGCCTGATACATCAGACTTTTCTTACGTTCTTAAAATAAGTTTCCATCCTTGTTAATAATGCAGAGAGAGTCCTTCTAGCCCATCTAATCCAGCATCCTTTCCCCCATAGGAAGATCTAACCGGGCTCTTCTTATCTTTAACTCAAAACTGTGCTAACCTTATTCAGAGCATTGAAGTCAATGGACATGACTTACCTAGGTTCCTTAATTTCAGTGGGTCTACTCTGAGTTGGCTACATCCCTGAATTCTGAAAGTATCAATGCTCACAGAAATGATTTCTGAAATGTTGCCCAACGCTAAGCTTTGCAAGAGCTCCTTTCAACATTGGTCAACAGAGGTTGATTTTGCAATAATTTCTACTTGATGGACCAAGATTTTTTGGAAGCTTCTCTAGATACCTAGATGCTTATCCTGGCCTGGCCTAGGAGAAGAGAAGGTGCGGACACTTGTTCAGACATATCACCCTGATACCATTGATTCAATATAGTTCAATCAGTGTTGTAGGGACATCACATATAACTGAATGGTTGAGGCAACTAGTGTGGTTGTGATTTTCATTTAAGAGAAAGTTTAGAGTGGGGTGTCCTACAGTTCAGAGGCAAAGTGCATAAGAACCTTCTGATCAGACCAGAGAGCCTTCTGGATCAGGCCAGTTGCATGGTATAACTGTGCACTGCGTAAAGAGGTACATGTCTGGCAGTACATGTTTTTCATGCAAAAAGTCACAGGTTGAATAACCACCATCTCTTTGCAGGACTGGGGTAGACGGCTATCTGAAACTTTGGAAAGTCACTGTCAAGAAATATACAATTCTTATCGCTTCAAATTCAAGGTCAAAGGCCAACTACAGTCCAGTATACCAATCTCACAGTGGCCAATTAGACCCCACCCCACCCCAATGGAAAGACCTACATTGGCTCCCAGTACGTTTACGAGCACAATTCAAAGTGTTGGTGCTGACCTTTAAAGCTCTAAACGGCCTTGGTCCAGTATACCTGGTCCAGTATATCTCTACCCCCATTGTTCTGCCCGGACACTGAGGTCCAGTGCTGAGGGCCTTCTGGCGGTTCCCTCACTGCGAGAAGCCAAGTTACAGGGAACCAGGCAGAGGCACTTCTTGGTAGTGGCACTCGCCCTGTGGAACGCCCTCCTACCAGATGTCAAAGAGAAAAACAACTACCAGACTTTTAGAAGACATCTGAAGGCAGCCCTGTTTAGGGAAGCTTTTAATGTTTAATACATTATTTCATTTTAATGTTCTGTTCTGTTGGAAGCCGCCCAGAGTGGCTGGGGGAACTCAACCAGATGGGCGGGGTATAAATAAATTATTATTATTATTATTATTATTATTATTATTATTATTATTATTAAGCAGGACCCAAGTTTGAGAGCACCTTCCCTGCTTGGCATTCCTAGCATATGATATTCAGAGGCATACAGCCTCTGACAGTGGAGGTAGAATGAAGCCACCATAGCCAGCAGCCACTGATGGCCTCCTCCATGAATTTGTCTAATCCTCTTTTAAAGCTGCTCAAGATGCCCTCACAACAAAATTCTCAAAGGACCAGAATTTCAAGGAACACAGTTTGAGAACCAGTGTCCCAAGTGAAAGCGAATATGCTTACCTTACTCTCCAAGGAGAAGGCAAGATGTAAGCTGTTGGAAGTCTAGGCGAAGCTGCTGGAGATGTCCTCCCACCAAGGATGTTTTTATACCATTTCTGTAGTGCACGTGGCCTCTTAGTAATATGATGCCCCCATAATTAAATGCCAATTTCAAATTTGTTATCTGTGCAACTCTTCGAATTACTCTGAAGTTGCTGCTTACCACAGCATTTAGGGTTATATTGGTCTAGCATTGTCAAAACAAGGTCATGATGTTTGCTTCACACCCAGCAGGCCTTGTAAAAAACTCTGATGTCACAGGCAAGGATGAAGGAGTATCACACTATTTGGTTTAATTGGTGTCGTATTAAACACATTAATAAAAAAAAGTTCAGTCTCATTCTGTTCCCTGAAGATCCTTTGTTGGGAGTTTCCTTTCCATCCTGGATCTTCTCATGTTTCTTGCATGCTGGTGTGGTCTGGTGACAGAAACAGTGTGGAAATAGTGTGCGCCCTCAAAGCCAAACATTTGGAACTTTAGCGACAAACATTTTTGTTCAAAACTATTGGCATTCACATCCCTCTAACAAGATTGGCTCGCAATTTGGGTGGAGATGGGGCATCCATCACACACACACACAAAATTGTCTGGTAGACAAGGAAAGATAGTTGCTAGATTTGAGAAGGACATAAGAACTTTGATGGGCCAGACCAAATACTGATCTAGCTCTAGCATCTTGTTTGCCACTGTGGCCAACCACATGTGTCTAGAAAGGCCACCAGCAAGGTGTGAAGGCAATACAGTGGTACCTCGGTTTATGAACACAATTGGTTCCGGAAGTCTGTTCATAAACTGAAGCGTTCAAAAACTGAAGTGAACTTTCCCATTGAAAGTAATGGAAAGTAGATTAATCTGTTCCAGACGGTCCGCGGAGTACTTAAACTGAAGCGTTCATAAACTGAAGTGAACTTTCCCATTGAAAGTAATGGAAAGTGGATTAATCTGTTCCAGACGGGTCCGCGGAGTACTCAACCTGAAGCGTACTTAACCCGAAGCATGGGTGTAATTGGTTTTGGAAGTCTGTTCATAAACTGAAGCGTTCATAAACTGAAGCGAACTTTCCCATTGAGAGTAATGGAAAGTGAATTAATCCGTTCCAGATGGGTCCGTGGTGTTCGTAAACCGAAAATTCGTAAACCGAGGTGTTCATAAACCGAGGTTCCACTGTAGTCCTTATTTACTGTTTTTTCTGGAAAGCCCACAAAAAGTCCATACAGCTGCTCTCTGCAGGGCAGATAAAAGAACTTCCTCACACAGCTTAGAAACTATGGAATTTTCTCCCACAAGAAGCGGTGATGGCCACCAACTTGGTTGGCTTTCAGAGAGGATCAGACATATTCTTGAAGGAGAGGTTACTGATGGCTACTAGGCAGGGCTTTTTTCAGGGGCAACTTACAAGAACTCAGTTCCGGCACCTCTCTGGTGCGCACCATTGCCATTCTAAGAGAATGAGGGAAGTGTTCATGGTGAGTTTCAGCAACTCTTTTTCCAGAAAACATAGCATTGCTACTAGGCCTGATGGCTCCGTTCCAGCTATATTGTTGAAGGCAGTATGCCTGGAACTGCCAGGGATTGAACCGGGAACCTTCTCCATGCAAATCAGATATTCTACCATTGAGATGCTGTTTCTGAGATGTGGTTCTTCTCCTAACCTTGGTTGGCATGTGACTGGACACACACAGATTCCCCCATTTCTAGCACTGCCCATTTCCCCAGGAATGAGAAAGTGTGGCCCTACCAATGGAGTTGGACTCCATCTCCCATCATTCCTGAACTTTGACCCTCCTTGCTAATGCTGATAGGAGTGCAACAACAACTGGAAGGCCACAGATTCCTAGTCTTTAATTTATAGCATTGAACAACAGCAGGACTTCAACTCTTTTGACCAACTACACGAGCTGTGGGGAGTTGGTTGCCCTCCATAATTTTTTGAACACCAACTCCCATCACCCCTGGCCATGTGACTAGGAGGATGGGAGCTGTAGTTCAGGAGGGCCACCAGCTTACCATCCATGTTCTACACCTCTACAAGTGCACTTCATATGTGATCCCTAATTGGTTGGGAACATGCTAGGACAGGTGTGGCTGGACTCCAGCTCCCATCATCTGCCACTATTGACCTTACTTCCCAAGGGTGATAAGAGTTGGAGATCATCCACATTTGGAGTGCTGCAGGTTCCGCATTCCTGAACTATGTTATACCAAAAACAAACAGATAGTTTTCCAAAACAATTTCGTGGAGTCTATGGAAACAACCAAACTTTTGGCAATTATAAGGTTGAGAAGAGAAGTCAGGAAAGGAGGTTTCTGCTAGAGGAAAGTGTTGGGCAATCTTAATGAAAGATGTAGCTGCTTGTACCTTGAGTAATCATTGCACATCCTTTTTACATATGCTGATCAGGGCCTTGTACCATTCCCTTTGATATCATTTATCCTAAATAGGGCGGCACACAGCCTACACCCTCGAAGCTATAGTTATTAATTGCTTTACATGCCACATAACTAAAGGATGACAAGATTACACTCTGTTGATCAAGCGATTGTCCACGAAGAGAGAATGTAAAAGGATGAGGCATTTAAACACCACATTGAAAAACAGGTGTTGCAATTTCATAACTGCTTAGGCTACTGATGCAGGAACAACATGATCTCTGGATTGCAGCTACCTCCTGAGAGGTTGTCATAAGACAATAAGAACATAAGAGCCTGATGGATCAAGCCAATGGCCAACCAGAAGCCTGGGGGGGCACCTTCAAGCAGAACCCAAGCACAAGAGCACTCTGCACTCTTGCTGTTTCCAGCACCAATATTCAGAACCATTACTGCTTCCAATGGTGGAGGCAGAGCACAGCCATCATGGCTTGTAGCCATCAATAACTCTCTTCTCTATGAATTTGTCTGATCTCCTTTAAAACCATCCAAGTTGGTGGCCATCACTGCCTCCTGTGAGTTCCAGAGTTTAACTATGTGCTGCCATAAATAAGCTTTGTTTTTTTGTTTTGTTTGTTTGTTTGGTTTTTTAAAATGTCTTGAATCTTCCAACATTCAGCTCATTGGATTCTGGGGGAATGTAGGTAATGCTGAAAGTCCTTCATGGAATTCTTCATTGTGTTCTAGGTCATTCTAGGGGACATTGGATGTCCCTGAGTTCTAGTGTTAACCCACGGACCAGGGGTGCTCTCCATGTATAGTTGAACTCAAGCTGCCACCAGTGCCACTTGACATGGCCAACAATGATGTTGATGAAACAAACAACAACAAAATTCCTTCCAGTCGCACCTTAGAGACCAACTAAGTTTGTCATAGGTGTGAACTTTAATGTGCATGCACACTTCTTCAGATACACTGAAACAGAAGTCACCAGACCCTTATGTATAATCAGAGGGTGGGGAGGGGTATTACTCAGAAGGGTGGTGGGAATGGGTAATTGGCTGATAGGAGTGGTAAACCTGTTGACGACTGTTAATGACTGTTAACGACTGCAATTGGTCCTGCAGGAAAAAGCAAGGGGTGAGATGGCTAAAGAAAGCTTTATCCTGTATAATGAGATAAGAATCCAATGTCCTTATTCAGACCAGGTCTCTCCATGGTTTTAAGCTTGGTAATGAGTTCCAATTCAGCAACTTCTCTTTCCAGTCTGTTTCTGAATTTTTTCTGTAATAGGACAGCTACTTTGAGATCTTGTATAGAATGTCCTGGGAGATTGAAGTGTTCTCCTACTGGTTTCTCTGTCTTGTGATTCCTGATGTCAGATTTATGTCCATTTTTCCTTTGGCGTAGGATTTGGCCTGTTTGTCCAATATAGAGAGCTGAAGGGCACTGTTGGCATTTGATGGCATACACAATGTTAGAAGATGAGCAATTAAATAGTCCTGAGATGGTATGTTGGATGTTGTTGGGGCCAGTAATGATGTTGTCCGGGTGTATGTGGCAGCAAAGTTGGCATCTGGGTTTATTGCAGGCTCTGGTACCAGTGTCCATGTTAAGTCTGGTGATTGTATTATTGTGGGTGAGGAGTTGGGTGGCTGTCTGTAGGCAATGAAAAGTCTTCCTCCCAGAGCTTGAGAAAGGGAGCTGTCATTGTCCAGGAGAGGTTGTAGATCTCTGATGATGCACTGTACTGTTTTAACTTGGCTAAATTATGTTGATGGGAGTTTGAGTCCAGCAACATCTTCAGGTTGGCAAAAGACTGATCTCACCAACCAATCAACCATGTGTTGCAACCCCACCTGGGACAGGTTTACTTGGAATTCAAGGTGTATACTTCGGATTCATGGTGTACATTTGACTTTTCTTTTGTTAGCACTGAAGGGGGAACCTGTGGTGCTCCAGATGTCAGGCTTCAAATCTCATCATCCACAGTTATCATGCCCAAGAAGGATCATAAGAGTTGTTGTCCAGGAATATCTAAGAGGGTAACAGATTGGGGTGGGGGAAGGTTGACGTAACCAATCAAATATTGGAGCTCCAGCTACAATGGGTTTACCTTCCATGTGGGACTCAGGATGTACTCATGATATTTTCTGGGTAGGAAACTGTAGGAAATGGTGTGGTCCTCCAGATGTTGTTGGGCTCCAACACCCATCATGCCCAGCCAGCATGATCAATAGGGGCAACTTGAGCCCACTGGTTTCCTGTGCCAGAGGGGATTCCCCCCCCCCCTTCCTAAGTTCTCCTCTCTCTGCACATAGATTTCAAGTTCTTACGAAAAGCTTGGCCTATCACTCAACATCCAAAAAAACCCAAAGTGCTGAATCAACAAGTACAAAACAACCCTCTGCAGCGCCACAAATCCAACTCAGTGGTGTAACGTTGGAAAATGTTGATCACTTCTCCTACCTAGGCAGTTACCTTTTCACAAGGGCCAACATTGATGCCGGAATCCAGCATCGCCTGAGCTCTGCGAGTGCGGCTTTCTCCCAGTTGAAGTGAAGAGTGTTTGAGGAACGGGACATTCGCAGGGAAACCAAAATGCTTGTTTACAAAGCTATTGTACTACCAACCTTACTATATGCTTGTGAAACATGGACCACTTACAAACACCATCTCCAACTCCTTGAAAGATTCCATCAACGGTGTTTCCGAAAAAAAATTTCACATCACTTGGGAAGACAAGCAAACTAATATCAGTGTACTGGAAGAAGCAAAGCTCACCAGTGTTGATGCAATGATTCTTCAACATCAACTTGGTTGGACTGGTCATGTTGTGTGAATGCCTGATGATCGTCTTCCAAAGCAACTACTCTATTCCGAACTTAAAAATAGAAAGTGTAATGCTGGTGGTCAGCAAAAGAGGTTTAAAGACTGCCTCAAGGCAAATCTTTAAAAAATGTAGTATAAACACTGACAACTGGGAAACACTGGCCTGCGAGCCCTCTAGTTGGAGAACAGCCTTTACCAAAGGTGTCATGGGCTTTGAAGAAACTCAATCGCAGGTCGCAAGGGAGAAACATGCTAAGAGGAAGGCACACTTGGCAAATCCACACCATGATCAACTTCCGCCTGGAAACCAATGTCCCCATTGTGGAAGGACGTGTGGATCCATAATTGGCCTCCACAGTCACTTACAGACCCATTGTTAAAATTGTGTTTATGGAAGACAATCTTACTCGGATACGAGTGATCGCCAAAGAAGAAGAAAGAAGAAGATTCTTGTGTGGTTGCTATGTGGGGTTAATGGGAATGAGGTAAAACATTATTTGAGGATGAAGTAAACCATAATTTGCAGAGGTGTCAGTGGGTGAAGGGTTTTTTTTTTTTAAATAAAAAAAAATAGAAGTAGCAATACCTCGTTGGATGTTATATACCTATGAAACTGTATGAAACTATCTGAGAAGCTGTGGCTTCTCCTACAGATTATCTTCCCTCTGGTCCTATAGAACTATATCAGTGGTAGATCACTTGTTTTCATGCAGAAAGTTCCAGGTTCAGCCTGAAAGCTTGGACAGCTTCATGAAACTTCTGGAGAACATCAGGTTCATGGAAGCAACTCTAGCTTCGCTTGACAGGGAAGGCAATGACCGTTCCCCATATAAAAGGGGGTGCACATTTTGCGCAGTCGCATGCAGCCCCTGGGAACCCCTGGACAGCCCTTAGCAGTTCAGAGACTGACACCACCTTCCCGGGCTGGATACATGTGGTCTCCGCCCACACAGCCAGCCAGCCAATCCAGCTGGGGGAGGTGTTGCCAGGGGGGATTGACCAGGTAGGAGGAGGTAACCATACAGTGCAGACAGCAGAAGGAGAGACATACCTGGGAAGCAGCCGAAGACAACCAGAGCTTTCCCACCCTCCACTCCCAAAATTAATGCTTACATTACAGGTTAACCCCCCTTTTTTCCACAGGTGAACACGCACACAGGCGCTGCTACGGCAAGGCCGCTGTTGAAGGGCCGGAAAGAACTTTCCCTGCATTGGCAGGTTTTGCCTTTCCTGTAGCACAGCGTTTCTCAACCGCTGTTCCGCGGAGACGCTGGCGACAAGAAGGGCGATTTGCTGCCCTGTCACGTGACTGGCGGCCGCCATTAGGGGCGCTGACCCGCCGGAAAAGAAGCCAGCCGGGTCACAACGGGGGCGGGGCGAGCGCAGCTCTCAACAGCCCCCACTGCGGCTGTTTGTCTCGCTCTTGCTCCTCTTGCTGGCGGCGCCCGGGAGTTTTTTGGTCGGCGCGGGAGTGAGCGGCCTCTTCGGCAAGGAGTCCTGCAGAAGGTGAGGTGCTCTTCTTGCTAGCCCAGGGGTCGGCAACCCGCGGCTCCGGAGCCGCATGTGGGAGCCTCAAAAGGGAGCCTCACCAAGAAGCCCCAGCCCACACAGACAGGGACCGATCGGAGGTGGGTCCGTCGTTTGTTCCCTTCTGCTGCAGAAACTCCGCCGTCGGGGCTGCGCGCACGGGGAGAAGGCGGCGAGTGGCTCCGCCAAGGACATAATGCAGAACAGACCCGCAAAGGAACCCCTCAACAGTATTTTGCAATTAAACTCCAACTTTTACACCATGC
This sequence comes from Zootoca vivipara, assembly GCF_965207765.1. NCBI lineage: Eukaryota > Metazoa > Chordata > Lepidosauria > Squamata > Lacertidae > Zootoca > Zootoca vivipara. Next base: position 35,951,698 of record NC_142599.1, read on the forward strand.
ACTTTTTGCACCTGTGTGTGTAATGATTACGTCTCCCCTCCAAACTAAACTAAATATAGGGCGGCACAGAGTTGGTGTGCCGCGGGATTTTTTTTCATAGAACAAGTGTGCCGTGGCCCAAAAAAGGTTGAGAAACACTGCTGTAGCAATTCATCACAACTTTGGCGGGTGCAAGCCTTGGGTGGAATCCTTTAGTCATTTACCAGAATGGGGGGCATGGGGGAGGTGACCCCCCGCCCCCATTGTGGTGGCGATACCAGGGTTCCCATAAACGAGGTCTAGGGGGAAGGCATTTACACCCCCTCCATTCATCATTGCCCACCCCCTCCAGCCGCGATGAAAGGGGGCGGGCTATCTGCTTGAACATATGTTCTCCAGAACTAGTCCAACTCCCACATATGCTGGATAACCCAAAAATTACCCAGACCCCCAGCTGGGGGCTGGGAAGGATAAACGCCCAATGCCTGAGCCAAGGTCTCCCTACATCTGAATCTTAATAAAGTTGTGGCCAATTTTAATCCTATAGAACGTTGTCTGGTGTCATTATTCCGCTCGGGGGCTGCCTGGGATTTTGGGGGATTCCGCCTGACCGCGCAAAATAACTTCATACAGTGGAACCTCGGTTTATGAACACCTCGGTTTACGAATTTTTGGTTTACGAATGCCGCGGACCCATCTGGAACGGATTAATTCACTTTCCATTACTTTCAATGGGAAAGTTCACTTCAGTTTATGAACGCTTCAGTTTATGAACAGACTTCCAGAACCAATTATACCCATGCTTTGGGTTAAGTATGCTTCAGGGTGAGTACTCTGCGGACCCGTCTGGAACAGATTAATCCACTTTCCATTACTTTCAATGGGAAAGTTCGCTTCAGTTTATGAACGCTTCAGTTTATGAACAGACTTCCGCAACCAATTGCGTTCATAAACCAAGGTACCACTGTATTGGTAATGTTGCATATTCTAAAGTTTTAAGAGAGGTAATGGACATGCTTTGTACTTCTGTGTACCTGTTGTTTAGGGTACTCAGCCAGGGAGGGCTGTTACCTTTAAGGAGGTGAAGTACACCACTTGCTATTTGCTATTGTATTTAATGGGTTATATCCAATGTCAGTGCCATTCAGAGTAAGCCCACTAAGCACAACTAAGGTTCCTTCATTTCAGTGGGTCTGCTCTGAGAAGTTAGTCGAAAGCTTCAGTTTCAATGACACCGTGCCTGTGAGTTCGTCACTAGGGAGCAACAGCAGGCAAGGACTGATGCAACACAACCCTGCTTCTGGGCTTCCCATCGAGGCACTTGATTAGCCACCATGGGGAATATTGAAATGCAGCAGTTTGCCCCAGATTCTGGAGTAAACACTCAGCTGTTCTCGTGAGTATTATGCAAACACAGGAGGCACTGATGGAAGTATTGTGTCCAGGTCACAAGTAGTAACAGTTCCAAGCTGTTCCACTCTGCTTAGGCTGCCTCTACAGTACCATCTCCAGTTCTGGGTGCAAAAAATAAATGAATTGATGCACTAAACCATGTCTAGTGGATGATGTCCTGGATGTTACAGGATTTGGAAAGAGCAGCTGAATTGGAAGAAGAAGAAGAAGAAGAAGAAGAAGAAGAAGAAGAAGAAGAAGAAGAAGAAGAAGAAGAGGAGGAGGAGGAGGAGGAGGAGGAGGAGGAGTTTGGAATTGATATCCTGCCTTTCACTCCCCTTAAGGAGTCTCAAAGTGGCTAACATTCTCCTTTCCCTTCCTCCCCTACAACAAACACTCTGTGAGGTGAGTGAGACTGAGAGACTTCAGAGAAGTGTGACTAGCCCAGGGTCACCCAGCAGCTGCATGTGGAGGAGCAGAGATGTGAACCCGGTTCCCCAGATTACGAGTCTACCACTCTTAACCATTACACCACGCTGGCTCTCTACAGGGAATTGGACCAGTTGACCCCCAGGACCAGTTGGACCAGTTGACTCCCTTCCAACTCTACAATTCTATGATTCTATTTCTATCCCAGAGAAGACAGGGTGAAGGGGAAGCATGTTAGCTGCCAGATATCTGAAGGGCTGTCAAGTACAAGGGGGAGAAGACTTGTTCTTTGTTCCCCCAGAAGGCAGGACTAGGACCAATGTGTTGAAACTGGATGATAAGGTTATAAGGTTATGTTCTACCTCCACTGCAAGAGGCAGCATGCCTCTGAATAGCAGTTGTTGGGAAACACAGGTGGGGATAGTTGCTGTTGTGTTCGGATCCTGCTTGAAGGCTTTCCAGAAGAGGCATCAAGCTGGTCACTGTGAGAACAAGATACTTGGCCAGATGAACTTACACACACATAAACTTGTATTGTGCTAGCCAAAGGTCATGGCATCATCCAAGGAAGGGGAGGGGGGGGAGACCCATCAATTGCTACATATGCCTAAAACCATGATCCGTTCCACCAGAATTCCTTATCACACAGAATAAAAAAGTAATTCTCAAATAAATTGTGCAAATTAGATCTCAGAGTCTCCTTTGCAATTGAACCAGGGAACCAGGCAGAGGCGCCTGCCCTGTGGAATGCCTTCCCTATTTGACTATTAGAAGGCATCTGAAGGCAGCCCTGTTTAGGAAAGTTTTTAATGTCTGATATTCAATCACTTTTTAAAAATATTCTGCTAGGAGCTGTTCATAGTGGTTGGGGAAACCCAGGCAGATGGATGGAGTATGTATGTATGTATGTATGTATGTATGTATGTATGTATAAATAAATTGTTGTTGATGATGATGATGATGATCTGCTGGCCAGATGAGCTTCTGGACCAGATCCAGCTTTGGTGCTCTTCTTATATTCTTATTTCTTTTCAGAGGGAGTTTAAAATACAAAGTGTGATAAGGTGCTGTGCTTTGCCCTTCAAAGTCCCAGAAAAGCTTGACACCAGGCTATCTTGAGGCTGCTGTTTCCCATATGGTCCACCCAGGTCACTGTGGTCTACTGGAGGAGGCCTTTCCGACTGTACAACACCCAGCAAATTTTGGTTGGATGGGGCTTGGAGGATAACTTTTGTTGTTGTGAGAAGTGAAGTTACAGGGAACCAGGCAGAAGGCCTTCTCTGCAGGGCACCCTCCCTGTGGGAAACCTTCCCATCTGATACCAAGGAGATAAAGAACTATAAAACTTTTAGAAGACACCTGAAGGCAGCCTTGTATTGCTATGTTTATAATGTTTTGTGTTTTAGAGCATGGAGTTGTAAGGAGGTGGTGCTGATGGAAGTAAGTTTTTTGATTGGCTGTTTGCTTCTAAATCTACTACCCAGAAGCTCCCACTTTTTTCTTATCATATGCTGCCCCCTCATGCCCATTGCAAAGCATAGCATGCCAGGGAAATTTACATTTGGTTAGCCCAGTACAGAAGAGGAGCAAGTGACTTCATGCAGTTGCTCCACCAGGTGTCATGTTGACACCTTCATTAGAAAGCTTGACAGCGCAATATATTCAGATCACAGCAAAGGAGAAAAGGAAGAGTGGTGTGTGGGTGTGGGATTTTAAAAAGTCAGGGTAATTCAGGTCCAAAACGTTTCAAAGTAAAGTATTGGATTTTGCTATTGGATCTCTAGCTGTAGAACCATGTCTCTTAACACTGAGAGCCAGTGTGGTGTAGTGGTTAAGAGCAGTAGACTCGTAATCTGGGGAACTGGGTTCACGTCTCCGCCTCTCCACATGCAGCTGCTGGGTAACCTTGGGGTAGTCACACTTCTCTGAAGTCTCCCAGCCCCACTTACCTCACAGAGTGTTTGTTGTGGGGGAGGAAGGGAAAGGAGAACGTTAGCCGCTTTGAGACTCCTTAAGGTAGTGATAAAGCGGATATCAAATCCAAACTCTTCTGAACAGAGGTGGCCCTTCAGATGTTGCTGGGACACAATTCCCACCATCACCCTTGACCTTTGGGCATGCTAGCTGGTACTGCTGGGAGCTAGAGTCCGACAGCATCTGAGGTGCCCATCTGTGCCTTAACTGGTGGTCATGAAGGCTTACATGTTAAATCTTCCATGGGGATATGACTGCAATATAATCTGCATCATCCCTGACCACTGACCATTCTGGCAGGGGGTTATGGGAGTTGGAGCCCAACTACATCTAGATCAGGCATCCCCAAACTTCGGCCCTCCAGATGTTTTGGACTACAATTCCCATCTCCCCCGACCACTGGTCGTGTTGGCTAGGGATCATGGGACTTGTAGGCCAAAACATCTGGAGGGCCGCAGTTTGGGGATGCCTGATCTAGATGGTCAGCAGCTACCTACCCCCTTGCCCTCTGTGGCACCAATGTTGCTTGTGTCTCACAGGTCCCACCACTGGAAGTCACAATTTAGTCTCCACCCTTCCTTGTGACCATTCCAGGACTGATTCTCTGACAGCTGTGAGGCTGTTGTTGTGGCACCAAACATACCATGTTATGGTAGCTGCTTAGCTCTGCCCTGTGGAGGCTACAGTTATGGAAGCTGCTCATCTCCTCATTATTTCAGAAGGTCACTGGCCAGCTTCTCTTATGAATGTAATCCATGAGCCTTGAGGATTATGATGGTACAGATCAGGATTTGCCAAGATGAACCAACCCATTGAAGTCAATGGGAACTAATCTCTTTATGGCAATGTTCTTTCACCTTGGGTCCCCAGGTGTTGGTCTACAACACTGATCATCCCAGGTATGTCCAATGGCCAAAGATGCTGGGAATTGTAGTCCACCAAGATGTTCCATGCACATGTACATTTTCAACAGTTGATTACTTTAGTGCAGGGTTTCCCACAAACTTGGGTCCCCAGTTGTTTGGGGACTACAATTCCCATCACCCCTGACTACTGGTCATGCTAGCTAGGGATGATGGGACTTGTAGTCCAAAAATAGCTGGAGTCAAGTTCGGGAAACCCTGTGTGTGTGTGTGTGTGTGTGTGTGTGTGTGTGTGTGAGACAATGATTGATAGAACTTCCATATCCACTCAGACACCAAGCATTTTAATGGAATCAACTCACACATTTATTTGTCATTCTTTGTCAAGTAATGCGGTTCAGAAATCAAGTGTACACTAGGAGTGGTCGGAATTATGTCCTCCATATGCTGTCAGATCACAACTCCCATCATCCTTGACCATTAACATAAGAGAAGCCCTGCTGGGTCAGACCAAAGGCCCACCTATTCAAGCAGACCTCAAATCCAACAGCCCTCTCCTGGGTTGTGATTTTCATCAGTTGGTAATTCAGAGGCATATTACTGCCCCTGGCAGTGGAGCTAGAACAACCTGTATGAATGCTTCTTTTGGCACAGGATTAGACAGCCACAGATAAACACAAAAATCCTCCAGAGGGCAACTCCATCACATCACCAGCTCCTCCCCAGCTTTTCTTTCCATTTCATTTTAAAACCAAGGTGGTTCTAACTGCTTGTCTGGTCTACTGCTTTCCCTGGGAATCCACTTATTGTAGCAGGAACCTTATTTCACCCTGAAGAAGTTCTACCAGACCTTTTGGGTCACACCTCAACATTCCTGGTATGTTCCAACGCTCAAAGGTGCTTTAGAAATTGCATGCTGGGTGGAATACAGTGGCAAAAAAAAAGCATAGTTCAGCAACACTTATGATCTTAGCTTCCTTCCCACATGACCTTGTGTCACCTGGCCTCACCACAAGCATGCCCTAGCCCTTCTTTATAGCCAATTAAAGGAACCCACAAACTCCTCCACCTGCCCTCACTGGCATTCCATATAGTCAGCATTATCACATTTACCATAATTCTTTTATCATTTTCGCTCCACCTTACTTTCATGAAAGAGCTCCTTATCTTGTCATTATTTGCTCAAGAATAACAAAAGCATCTAGTAGTGCAATGGTGAGTTCAGTGCCTCTTTGTGATAATGGCAGCCATGCCCTCTCAAAGCCATGCTCCTTTCTAAATCTATGCAATATAATTATGAAATAATAATAATTAGGGATGTGTTGCAATGATCAATGCAGATCTCCATGTATTGCCTGTCAACTCGATCTACTATTTTTTGTGGATAAATATGGGCAGATGATTTGGAGTTTTCCAATATCTTCTTTTCAAATGACTTAAGTTGTCTTTTTCTTGATATTCCATAGTACATGAGAGAATTTGCACACCATTACCTTGAAACAGGAGCACCTTGTGTTTTTAACATTCCTAAATGCTGACCTTTGGAGCTCATAGAACAACTCCTTCTTGGTGTTCTTTCAACACACCTTCTCCTGGGGGACCGTAGGAACCCGTCCTCAGCAGCCAACTCTCACTCTGATTGGCTGCAATCAGCACAAATAGTGGAAAGACTTCTTCTCAGTGGCTAAAAAGTTCACTTTTGTTTTGATTCAGAGGCTTTGGCAAGCTTTTAATCTTTAAGAAATTAGTGTATTCTAATATTTCTGTTGGAAGCTGCCCAGAGTGGCTGGGGAAACCCAGCCAGCCAGATGGGCGGGGTATAAATAATAAATTATTATTATTATTATTATTATTATTATTATTATTATTATTAACACTGGAAACAGGGACCCTGCTGGGGATCTTCGGCTACCTGTGACTCTGATCCACTACTAGACCTTTGAAAGTACTTAGGTTGGTTTGCTGCTATGTGCAAACACGCTGATTGACCCTGTCTAATAGGGGTAGTCTCTATTTTATGGAGGAAATGAAGTGGCTCAATGGTAGAGCAACTGCTTAGCATGCAGAAGGTACCAGGTTCAACCCTCAACATCTCTGGGTAGGGCTGGGAAATACTTCAAAGCCTGGAGAGCTGCTGACAGTTGATGTAGACAATACTAAGCTAGATGGACCCCAGTGGTCTGACTCAGTGTAAGGCAGCTTCCTGTGTTGTTATGTTCCTGGTTACTTGACATACATTTTAAGGGTCACAACACAGTAATAAAACATCTGCTTTGCACGAAGAAGGTTCCAGGTTCAATCCTCGGCACCTCCAGGTAGCTCTGGGAAAGAATTCCTGTTTGAAGCCCTTGTAAAGTTGTTGCCATTCAGTATGGGAAATAATGAGCTCAATGGACTAATGGTCCAGGCTGTTATGGTCTGGCTTCTTATGTTCTGAAAAACCACTGCCCCCTTGTCTCTGACCTGCTATAGAGGAACATAGGGACACTCTTCACAAGCTGGTTTTCCTGTGGTGGATTTCCTCCTCCAAAGTGACCATTAAAATCACCAATTGAGGTCCAGCTCAGGAATACACAATGTGGTGTCTTCTAAATGTCCCTTTTTTGGCATGGTGGCAAGGTAGAAATTGCAACCCTTTGCTTCTGTTTCTTGTTAACCATGGTCTGAGGTGTTGTCTGAACCCGTAACTCTGTAGTTAATAGCTCAGTCTACTTCATTCCACCTAGATGAATCATATAACCATAGAATTGTAGAGTTGGAAGGGATTAACTCATTCTACTGTAGCATTTACTCCCTCCCTAATCTTAATACAATGAGCCAATTTAACAAAGTTAATTAAACTCCAGCATTTAATTTCCCTCTCAGCTTCTGTGGACACCTCCGCTTCCCCCCAGTGTTGAGCTATGAAAGCTCTTGCTGCCAATTAAAATAATAGTGCCCCTATTTTCATTAAATGATTAGTGCCTTATGGGTTATCCAAAGCCTGTCTGGCCCATGGCAAGGTGTAGTGGAGTAGCGGAGTCATTGCTACATCCTCAGTCCTCCACCACCCGGGGCAGAACATCTGAAACTGTCTTATACCAAGTGAGACCATGAAGCAGCTCTCCACGGTTTCAGACTCAGGGGAAATTCATAGCCATACCTGGAGATTCCTGGGATTGAATTTGGGGCCTTCTGCATCTAAAGCAGGTGCTCTACCATTGAGTTTATTGCCCTTAAGGCTCATTCACCCTTCTTTTGGTATGAGATTTCTTTTGCTCGTCCATGACTTCTAGGCATCGATTCAAGTGGGTTGTTTTTTTTGTCTTGCTGTTTTCCCTAGAAAAAGCCTGTGGTTTAGCACTGAATTAGAACAAAAGTCAATTTGCAAAAAAGAGTGGCATTTTTCCAATTCAGCACTAAACTGAGGGGTTCCCTGGGGAAAGCAGTGGGACCCCAAAATAATCCTTCTGGGGCATGTGGGTTGGTTTTGATCCCAACCAGCTGTGTTGCATGTTATATCCCTTTGGTTATCTGCTATGGAGCTCAGTGACATTGCAAGACCTGAGTGGGCTCTCGTTTGCATCCCACTTCCTTCATCTGCACATCTTGGGTTCTATTTATTGGTCATGGTCAAGTGTGACAGAATGCTGTGTAGTGTCAGATATAAGCTTTACTTTCTATTTGGAGTATTTACCCGCATTTGTGTGGAGGAAGAACCAAAGGTTAGGTGTGTGGACAATAAAACAACACGAGAAGACTGGAATTATGATGCAAAGCAAGCTTTTATTTATTGGGTTGGTTATTATTGTTGGCGTTTGAAATTTGGGATCATAAACTGGATTGTATCATTGCAAAACCGTTGGCTTTGATCTGAGTGAAAGGACATAGGCAGAGACCTAAATGATGTTTCTATTGTCACATTGGAGACAAAATATATCTATATCACAATAAGTGGCCACAGCATAAATCGTTAGATCTGCCTTTATAGAGACAACAGTCCGGAGCAAGTAAAGAGCAGTTTAACAGAGGCAGGTACAGGATTGGTTTGCAGAAGTGCTGCGTACCCACTGATTCCTGCTGGGATTCTTCAGGGCTCAGCATTTCCGAAAGCAGAGCCCGGCAAAGCTTAATGATGGATTTGTTGCGCCTGCATTGGTTCTTCACGTTCCACTAGAAGGTCCTCTCCAGGGCTTAGCAGGGTCCGCAGGGTCCACAGGGTCCACAGATGCTGTTCCTTCGGACGATGGGGTAAGAGAAGCTTCCACGCCTGGATCCATAGCCATAGCATGGCTGATAGCAGCTAGAGCCACGGCCATAGAGGCCCCCATAACCACAGCCCCCATATCCGTACCCACCATAGCCCAAGCCACCATATCCGCCTTGTGGGTACCAACCACGGCCACCGTAACCCCAGCTGCCAGAACTTATTGGCTGGTAGCAAATACGTCCGCAACCCTGACCACCATAGCCCCAGCCTCTGGAACCAAAACCACCATAGCTCAGTGGCTGATAGCAACCACTGCCATAGCTGTAGCCTCGCCCGTAACCTCCTTGCCCATAGCCACCATAGCAGCTTCCAGAACTATAGCGGGTTCTGCGCCCAGAGCCTCCATAACAACTTCCAGAGCTGTAGCCATGCCCAGAGCCTCCATAACAACTTCCAGAGCTGTAGCCATGCCCAGAGCCTCCATGGCAGCTGCTGGAGGAGGTGGGTCTGCAATAACCTGGGTCACACTGGGATTGGTGCTTGAAGATGCTCATGTTGCTTGGAGAAGGAGTTGGATCTGAAACAACACAGCACAGAGCAGAGTCAACTTGGAGGAACTTCTGACTAGGCAGAGCGAAGTTCAGAAAGGGTCAAGTGTCGGAATGGAGTAACACTGAGGGGAGCACAATACTGTGGGCTGGATCAAAACTAAGGCCACATTCTCACCATAGATGTAAAAGCATTATAGCATCACTTGCAACAATCATGGCGTCCTCCAAAGAATTCTGGGAGCTGTGGTTTGTTAAGGCTGTCAGAAGTCTGTCCCTTATTCCCCAAACAGAACTATAGTTCTCGGAGTAGTTTAACAAGCCCTCTTCACAGGGGACTGGGAATTGTGTCTCTGTGAGGGGAATTGGGAGTCTCTTGACAATTCCCAACACTTTTAACAAACTATACCTCCCAGAATTATTGGATACAATCCTAAAGGTTCCAAACCCTTTTTGCCATTAGAGGGTTACAGACAACTAAATTATATTCAGCGTATACCCACTGAAATTAATAGACATTACCACGTTAACTACATTAATTTATCTAATCTAGTGTAGATGGAGTTGAGTTTTGTTAGAGAACTGCAATTTCCACCAGCCACACCAAACACAGCCAATGGCCAGGGATGAGGGGAATTATATTTCAGCAACAGCAGGAGTGTCATATTCCCCAAGCTGGAAATCCACATGAATTTATTCTAAGGCAAGAGGGAGGAAGTTGGACTCCACCTCTCATCTTACCTGGTAACTGGCAATGTTGACCAAGGCTGATAATTCATTTATTATATTTCTATCCTCCCTTTCCTCTAAGGAGTTCATGCTTCTCTGTGTACATGCTTCTCTGCTTCCCATTTTACCCTCACAACAATCCACCGAGGTATTGAGTGGCCGAGAGACAGTGGCTGGCCTAAGGTCACCTAGTGAGCTTCCTGGCCAAATGGGGACTTGAAAACTGGTCTCCCAGGTCTTAGTCCAACACTCTTCCTACAACACAACACTGGAGTCCAGCACCAGCTGTTCTAAAACCTACAGCCAAGATATTTTCAAATAAGTAAACAGAGGCTTAGCAAGCCCAGGTGGTACCCAGTGTGGAATTTTTTTTTGTCACCTCCCCCCCCCAAAAAAAAACCACGGCTCTGGCTCTGGTGAAAAGTGAAAATCATGAATTGGGGGGGGGGACTAGATCTTACAGAACAAAACCGACTTCAGATATGAAATCAGCATTGAAAGAACATATAAGAACAGTTGAAAAATCTCATGCAACAGAAAAAAAAAGTTCCCCCATGGGGGGTGCCGAGTGTCACCCAGCTCCAAGGTGGCACCAGGGGCGACCCGCCCCCATCGCCCCCCCTTGCTACACCACTGTAAGTAAATAAGGACTAGGAGAGGAATCATTTGAAAGAAAGACAAAGTCAAGTAATGTTCTTCTGAGATCCAACCACCACTGCCACATTAGGAAAACAATAGGAATCAAATAAAGCTCTGAAGCATCACTAAAAGACTGTATCACTGCAAGGACTTACTTGGACTTCTGAACGATGGAGATCAAGTGAGGATGTTGGAGAAGTGTTGGATGCCTTGCCCTTTTATACCCTATCTGGGGCAGTCTTTTGATTATGAGACATCCCTTGTGCACATGATTTTCAAATCCTAATTAATTATCAGCCCAGGTAGGCCACGCTCACTCACACAGATGCAACATCCTAATTGCTTTAATTGTCTTTTCCTCCCTCCTTTGGGGCTATTAGTTTATCAAAGGCATCTCAGTGTCAACTCAGCATGCCATGCCCGTCAACACCCTGCTGCTCTTTCATATTTAACAAGCTGGGGGATAGACATAATGCTACCCTTGGATGGCCATTGCTAAATTTTGGGTAGGCATTGGTCATGCTGAACTGGGTGAACCCAGCACCCTACAAAACCTACCTTGGAAGAGCTTGACAAATCCCAGTTGGTCAGCCATGCCCTCCTTCTAGTCCACATGGGTCACAATTAAAAGCACACATCATTTTCCTCATTGTATCTTGATGTGCTTCATGTTGGTGTGCTCACACTACTTTTGCCAAGGGATGCACCATTGAGCAAGAGTGACTTGCGATTGAGGTAAGGGTCCAATCTGGACCCACATGCCTGGGCCAAACCCCCAATGGCCCTTACCAACATAGTGGTATGCCACAAGCCAAATCTAATTCGAGACGGTTGTGGGGTTTTTGTAGGCACCGAAAGAACCTTCTGATTATGACTATGGAAGGTGGTGGGCTCTTCTTCACTGGAGGTATTTAAACAGATGTTGGATGGTCATCTGTCAAGGATTCTTTAGCTGTGATTCCTGCATTGTAAGGCATTAGACTAAATGGGGGGGGGCTTCCAACTCTTAGGGGTCCCTTCCAACTCTATAATTCTTTTATTCTGTAATTCTATGTTTCTTTTTTCTTTTTAAAGAAAATAATGGTTATAATAGGAATGCCATTTTCTGGAATGAAATCCCCCTCCACTAGATTTATGTTAAAGTGAGCATACCACATTGCCTACCTTTCAACTACACCATCAAGACGGACTAAACCCATAGAAGCTCAAAGCTCTTAACAGGGCCTCCAAGTGTCCCTATTTTCCAGGGACAGCCCTGGATTTACAAAAGCCATCCCGGTTTCTTATTTGAGCCTGGAATGTCCCACTTTTCCCTAGGATGTCCCTGTTTTCATCAGAGAAATGTTGGAGGGTATGGTAGAATGTCCCATTGGAGATATGTTGGAGGGTATGGATTTATTTAACCGCCGAGCCATCTGAAGGCAGCCCTGTATTGGGAAGGTTTTTTTAATGTTTAATGTTTTATTATGCTTTCATATGTGTTGGAAGCTGCCACTCAGTCAGATATATTAATATTAATATTAATACTATTATTATGGAATAGGGTGTCCCTATTTCCACCAGAGAAATGTTGGAGGGTATGCTCCTAACCGTAATGAAGAGTGAATTTAATACAGTCAAATTTGAAGTCTGGGAGATCAAGGATAGGCAATGTTCATACATTCGGCAGCCATGACTTATCTGAAGATTTTATAAAGATCTACCAGCTTTTGCCGCTGAATGCAGTGGGGAGAGGAGGAGCTCCCTTTCATTTGTGGGGTGACCCAGCAAAACTGCAGCAGGAGCTCGGGGCTTCTTCCTAAAACCAGTTTCACTTCAGACGCAATCCAGTTGCCATATTATAGCATGGAGCCCAACTCCAGAAGAGATTCTTTCATCACCATCATGTGTAGTCAGTGCCCATCATAAAGTTGCTACCATTTATGAGCAAACCATTCCCAATGTTGACAAGTGATGCCCAGTGATTACTCTTATACATTTTAAATTTTCCTCCTTCCAGTAGCACCTTAGAGACCAACTAAGTTTGTCATTGGTATGAGCTTTCATGTGCAGCACCCATCTTCAGATAGGAAGTTTGTGCATGCACACGAAAGCTCATACCAATGACAAACTTAGTTGGTCTCTAAGGTGCTACTGGAAGTAACAGGGCCATCTTAAGTGCAAGGATCCCTTGGTGCCCCCCACGTTTTAACACTTGGGATATAAGCCTGACAGGGGCAGAGCTAGGGGGCGTAGGGGGCAGGCCACCCCAGGTTCCACTATGGGAGGGTGGCAGTCAGCGCCCCACCCAGTGGCTCCCAAGGCCTCCTGGTAAAAAGCCCGCTCGGCATGGCATGGCATGCTGTGCCAGTGGACTATCTACCTGGAGCCTGGACGCTCCGTTTAGGCTCCGTTTTGAAGTTGCAGGGGGGTTACGATCCCCTCTACATTTAGAAGACATCTGAAGGCAGCTCTGTTTAGGGAGGCTTTTAATGTTTAATAGATTATTTCATTTTTCTGTTGTAAGCCCCCAGAGTGACTGGGGAAACCCAGCCAGATGGACGGGGTATACCCAGCCAGATGGACAGGTTCAATTATTATTATTATTATTATTATTATTATTATTATTATTATTATTATTATTATTAACGTTATATGCATGCACCGTTACGTAGTGATGCCATGCCCCCCCCCCCGGGTGCATGGCAATTCGCCGCCCCGGGTGTCGCAGCGGCTCGCTACGCCGCTGAAGCCTGATCCACAGAGGCACATCCCCAATGTTTCTAAAACAAGCACCGCAATACACTCATGTTTCTGCTGCAACAGACTAACAAGGCTTCCCCCGGGACCCCTCTACCAGCGTCCAAGTAATCCTCCCCCAGGCCCTCTTAGAAGTGTGTAAGGTGGGGTGGGGTGGGGGGGAAGCATCCCGGCTCTTCCCACTGAAGGACCAGGAAGGGAGATCCTTGGGCAGCAGCAGGCGAAAGTGCGGAGAAAGGGAGCAATTCTTTCCAGCTCTCTCATGCGCTCTTCCCCTTTAAGACGCACACAGCTGCTGCTGACCTTCCCGTCTCGGCCTGCCGGCCCCTCTCGAGATTCCTTCCGCAGCCCCATCAGAGAGGCTGCAATGCCTACGCGGCGGCTGTGTGGCTGTCCAAGCCCCCCTTGGCTTCCCCCTGTTGCATTTCCCTGGGCTTAAAGGCACGACATGGAGAAGGCGGGCGAGGGCGGCAAACTGATGCTGGGAGGTTCAGCATCCAGCCGCCACCTCTTCCACTGCGCCCTCCTGAACTCCTGCTGCCAGCAAAGCCGCGCAGCTCCCCCACTTGCTGGGGCGCCCCTGAGAGGCTGGCGCCCTGGCGCATTGCGCCAGTAGCCCCAGTAGGAAAGACGCCTCTGGGAAGGGATTTTGTTTTGTTTTGTTTTGACTACGGCAGACCAACATGGCTACCTGCCTGTAATCTTATACATTGTATTAAAGGTAAAGGTAAAGGGACCCCTGACCATTAGGTCCAGTCGTGACCGACTCTGGGGTTGCGCGCTCATCTCGCATTATTGGCCGAGGGAGCCGGCGTATAGCTTCCAGGTCATGTGGCCAGCATGACAAAGCCGCTTCTGGCAAACCAGAGCAGCACATGGAAACGCCGTTTACCTTCCCGCTGTAGCGGTTCCTATTTATCTACTTGCATTTTGACATGCTTTCGAACTGCTAGGTTGGCAGGAATACATTGTATTAACATTGTCTCAATGTAGGTACATCTACATGTTGTTGTTGTTGTTGTTGTTGTTGTTGTTGTTGTTGTTGTTGTTGTTTAGTCATTTAGTCGTGTCCGACTCTTCGTGACCCCATGGACCATAGCACGCCAGGCACTCCTGTCTTGCACTGCCTCCCGCAGCTTGGTCAAACTCATGTTCGTAGCTTCGAGAACACTGTCCAACCATCTCGTCCTCTGTCGTCCCCTTCTCCTAGTGCCCTCAATCTTTCCCAACATCAGGGTCTTTTCCAGGGAGTCTTCTCTTCTCATGAGGTGGCCAAAGTATTGGAGCCTCAGCTTCACGATCTGTCCTTCCAGTGAGCACTCAGGGCTGATTAATATTAATATCTACATAGTGCATGCATATTAGATATCTAATCAAATCAGAGGTGTTGACTCAGGTGGCTTTAATAGGACTTTAAGAGGAAGAAGGGAGGTCTATCAATGGCTCTTAGCCACACTGGTCAAAAGGAAGCTCTGTATTCACAGTGCTCTTCTGAATACCAGATGTTGAAGAGGAGAAACCAGATGGAAAGGCTATTTCCTTCCTGCCCCACTTGTGGGCTTCCCACAGGCATCTGATTGGCTGCTGTGGAAAACAGGATGCTGGACTAGAATAGACCTTCGGTCTGATCCAGCAGGGTAATTCTTGCGCATCCAGAATGGGTTTAAAGGGCCCTTCCAGGACTGAGAGAAATGTATCCTCATTCAGTGTGTGTCTCCTAAAGGATGCAGCAATGCCCGTGCCTCCATTGGGTTGGCATGGATAAGTCTAGCCATGTCTTACAACTGTGATATCTAAATGGGATTTTCCACATTCAGAAGCAATGCACCTCTGAATATTTAATATTGGAAGGATATATGCAGTCTTGATTGGCTTCTGGGAATCATTCTGCCAGCCACTTTGCAAAGCAGGATGGGCCTTTGGTTCTTATTCAGTAGGGATATTGTGTGTGTGTGTGTGTGTGTGTGTGTGTGTGTGTGTGTGTGTTTTATGTGACATGTTCCTATTCCCTGCCCTGTTTCTCTTTTTAAAAAGAAATATAAGGTTGTGTCCAGATAAAACCTGCTGAGAATAGATGCGCTGAAATCAACAGCTGTGACTGACTGTTGTCTGAAGCCCACTCCACAGTGACCCAAAGCAGGGCTTATAGTGTGGCCGCCCTTGTTCTGTGGAACAGCATTCCTGTCAAGATATGAGAGGCACCCACTATCAGGGGTCAGCAAACTTTTTCAGCAGGGGGCCAGCCCACTGTCTCTCAGACCTTTTTTTTGGGGGGGGGGGAGAGAGACTATATGGGTGTGTGTGGATATGAAGGAATTCCTCTGCCCCACAAATAACCCAGAGATGCGTTTTAAATAAAAGCACACATTCTACTCACACATTCTACTGATTCCTGGACTGTCCGTGGGCTGGATTTAGAAGCATAGCTGCCAAGTTTTCCCTTTTCTCGCGAGGAAGCCTATTCAGCATAATGGAATTTCCCTTTTAAAAAGGGAGAACTTGGCAGCTATGTTTAGAAGGCGATTGGGCCGGATCTGGCCCCCGGGCCTTAGTTTGCCAACCCATGCATTAGATCTACTGTTTCCAGGGGAGGAAAATGAAGGCATTTTTGTTCAAGCAGCATTTTCCAGGTAGATAAATGGTTCCTTGACATTGGTGTCTATTTTGCATTGTTTTAGATTTGTATTAAATGTATCAGCTGTTTTTTGTTTTGTTTTTAAACAAACAAACAAACAAATAAAATCTCTCTCTCTCCCCCCCCCCCCCTTTCTGTCTTTACTGTACATCACTTTGAGGCAACTGTAGCAGGTAATTCATTAGGAGTTGGAACTCTGGGTCCCTGGCAACTCTCCAATTCTATGGAAGACTATGAGTCATGGGGGTGGGGGTGAGAGAGTGTGAATTCAGCAGTGCTTAATTTGTTAGTTTGTTTGTTAGTTTGTTAATGTTCTTAATATCATTCTGTGGGTTATGAGGGCTGTAATGCTTTGTGAATTTTATAATAGGACTTGTTTTTTGTGCCGTTCAGCCTATTATTATTTTTTAAATCTCTTGTTAATAGTGTTTTATAGAAGGTGGCTGTTTTGCTGATGACTTGCAATTGTTTTACTGATTGTTTGTGAATTGTTTTATATTATTTATGTTGTACCTAATTGTGATGCTCTGCTATGTCATTATTTACTGTGACTTGTGTGGGCGAAATGCAACATACTCTCCAACATTCTTTGGATGACACTAGGGGCATTTCTCACTCCTCCCCAACTGACCCTCCTCAACCCTCTATTTTTTGTCCCTCCACTCATAGAGCATTTCCTGTCGGAAGAATGGTGAGTGTCACTATCACTTCCCCAAAGGGAAACAATAAACATGCCTCCCACTGTCCTGAGAACACCTCTTAATCCCTATTCTATTCTATTCTATTCTTTAGTAGATTTACAAAAAAGAGGCACACACAAATCAATACATTTTAGAAAGGGGGCAAAATTAGACTCAGATGCATAATCAGATGATGATGATGATGATGATTAAAAAATACTCATTGCACTCCACTCTGCTCCCCTTACCTTCCCACCGGCGGGGTCCTTGCCCTCTGCATCCCCTTAGAGCCAGTGTGTCACTAGGGGCTGGGCTGTAGGAGAGGCAACCTCTCTTCCTCCTCACCTGCCCTCCAGTCGCCGCTGCCCAAGGGAGGAGGCTGGTTGCGGTGGCCATGAAGAGGCAATGGGATGCTTCCTCGCAGCCACCTTCACCGCTATCATCACTCATGACATCCTCCTCCCGGGGCATGGCAGCATCCAAGGCCGGCTTACCCCTAGGCTCTAGGGGTGCGGGGCACCCGGGTGCCAGGCTCTCAGGGGCACCAGGCCGAGAGTCTGGGGCTGCGATTTGGAGTCCGGGGATTGAAGAGCAAGGCCAGCCAGCAGCCGCTGCCAAGCGGAGCAGAGCCCGTCGGAGGACCAAAGGCTTTTCTGCTGCGCACCTGGGATTGGTGGGCAGAGAAGAAGAAGAAGAAGAAGAAGAAGAAGAAGAAGAAGAAGAAGAAGAAGAAGAAGAAGAAGAAGAGGAGGAGGAGGAGGAGTTTGGATTTTATATCCCGCTTTATCACTACCCAAAGGAGTCTCAAAGCAGCCAACATTCTCCTTTCCCTTCCTCCCCCACAACCCCCACAACAAAGAAGTGTCACTAGCCCAAGGTCACCCAGCAGCTGCATGTGGAGGAGCAGAGACATGAACCCGGTTCACCAGATTATGAGTCTACTGCTCTTAACCACTACACCACACTGGCTCTCAGTGTTAAGAGGACCTGGGAGAGGCCAGGGTTTGAATCCACACTCAACCATGAAGCTCACTGTGTATGACCTTTGGCCAGCCACTGCCTTCCAGCCTAACCTACCTCACAGTGATCTTGAAGGGATTAAATGAAGATGGGTAGAGCCATGTATCTACATGCAGTAGATACATACATACATACATAATTTTATTTGTATGCCACCTTTCCACAGTTCAAGCCATGCTCGAGGCAGTTTACAACATTTTGTTTCCTTTTTTATTTAATTGCATTTGCATACTGTCTTCCATCCAAAGGTCTCAGGGTGGTTCACATAGCATAAAACTACAAGATAAGATGCAAAAAGGGGAATAAAAACAAAACAATAACCTGCCGTCCCACAAACACATTTAAAAGGATATAGGATGATAATCAACCAAAGGCCTGGTTGGAGAGGGACTTTTTGCTTACACCTATCACGAACCTAGACAGCATCTTAAAAAGCAGAGACATCACCTTGCCGACAAAGGTCCGTATAGTTAAAGCTATGGTTTTCCCAGTAGTGATGTATGGAAGTGAGAGATGGACCATAAAGAAGGCTGATTGCCGAAGAATTGATGCTTTTGAATTATGGTGCTGGAGGAGACTCTTGAGAGTCCCATGGACTGCAAGAAGATCAAACCTATCCATTCTGAAGGAAATCAGCCCTGAGTGCTCACTGGAAGGACAGATCCTGAAGCTGAGGCTCCAATACTTTGGCCACCTCATGAGAAGAGAAGACTCCCTGGAAAAGACCCTGATGTTGGGAAAGATTGAAGGCACTAGGAGAAGGGGACGACAGAGGACGAGATGGTTGGACAGTGTTCTCGAAGCTACGAACATGAGTTTGACCAAACTGTGGGAGGCAGTGCAAGACAGGAGTGCCTGGCATGCTATGGCCCATGGGGTCACAAAGAGTTGGACACGACTAAACGATTAACCAACAACAAATCACGAAGGCACCAGGTGAGCCTTCCTAGGGAGAATGTGCCACAAATGGGGAGCAACTACAGAAAAGGCCTTTTCTCTTGCCATTCTTCTGACCTCTCGTAAAGGAGGCACATGAAGAAGGGCCTCCTATGATGATTGCAGGGTCCAGATAGGTGAAGGAATACATAACTGCAACATAACAAATGTAGCCATAAACAATAAATAAGAACATCGCAACTGAACTGAACAATTTCCACATGAATCTCAAGATCTAAAATAAAAAATAAAAATAAAAAAATCCAGCAACAATTCCCCCCAGCAACCCTCAAGCTACCTTGAACACTTTGTATATGCCACCTTGAGCTCTGTGGAGAGAGAAGCAAGAAATAACTGAATTCAATTTCATTTATTTTAAGGGGTTTCCTCAGAGTAGGTCTTACCCGGATGCAACCTATACAGTATTGCTCATTTTTTCAAAGGAAAACGCATAATTCAATTTCAAAGGAGGATTACTTTGAATGATTTTGAGGCCATGTTTTGATATGGTTGTAATGTACCCTTGGCCCTTAGGGCGGCAGGCAGATATTAAACGCACTAAAGAAAAAGAAAAAGAAATGAACAAATACATAAATTAAAAGGAGAAACAGGGTGGGCTGGGGTGGAGCAAACCTATCAACATTTTTGATTTAAATCAGGCAATCTAAAACTTCTTGCTTTAAATCAGGCAATCTCCACAGAGGTTGTCAGGGCAAAATGAACCATCAAAGAAATATATTGCTTAGTGTGTTGGACTAGGACTTGGGAGAGGCGATGAGTCTCACTGGATGTGACCTTGGGTCAATCAACACCTCTCATCCCAATCTAACTCGCAAGATTCTTTTGAGGATTAAATAAGGAACAAGAGAACCATTGAGCTCCAGGAAGGAGAAGGAGCGCTATCAAGGCAATAAAAATAAATAAATAAAATCTGGGCCATAGAACATCTCGTTGCACACCATCAATATTTTTTTAAGGTCAAAGTTGTTTTATTGCATTGAAATGTATAAATACAAGTTAACAGCTGGTTCTTAATACTATATCTTGCGCTGCCAGGGCTTTGAGTATCATATGATTCATGCACCGGAGATCTTTGATGTCTTGGGGCAACACCCTTTAAATCAGGTAATCCCTGCCATGTGTCTAAATCAGCGGGAACATGTGATGTTGAGCTTCTTCAAAGTGAATGCCGACTCCTTGCTGACTCACCTGGTAATAGGATGGAGGAGTCCAAACTTCTAAAGTGTTGTCATCAAGGATGGAAATACTGAAAATATTTTTATTTTTATTTTTTTCTTGCAGCATTATTATTATTATTATTATTATTATTATTATTATTATTATTATTATAGAATCGTAGTTGGAAGTCATCCCAAAGGTCATCTAGTCCAAACCCCTGTTAAACAGTTAAACAGTTAAACAGAAATCCCTGACAAATGGACGACCAACCTCTGTTGGATGGGAGAGAGAGTCCAAAACCTTCTGAGGTAGTCCACTGCACTGCTGAACAGCTCTTACCACCAGAAAGGTCTTCCTAATGTTTAATTGGAATCTCTGTTCTTGTACCCTGAATCATAGAGACGCGGGTGGTGCTGTGGTCTAAACCACTGAGCCTCTTAGGCTTGCCAATTGGAAGGTCGGCGGTTCGAATCCCTGCAACGGAGTGAGCTCCCATAGTGAGCAAGTAGATAAATAGGTACCGCTAAGGCATTTCCATGCACTCTGGTTTCCATCACAGTGTCCTGTTCCGCCAGAAGTGGTTTAGTCCTGCTGGCCACATAACCCGGGAAGCTGTCTGTGGACCAACACCGGCTCCCTCAGCCTGAAAGCGAGACGAGCGCCGCAACCCCATAGTCGCCTTTGACTGGACTTAAACATCCAGGGGTCCTTTACCTCTTGCCTTTACCTACCTTTAATCCATTGGTTTGGGTTCCAATCTATGGAGCAGTAGAAAACAAGCTTGCTCCATCTTCTATGAAATGTGACACAATTTGGGACAGTATACTGGCATAATGCTATTTCCTGCTGTTTTCATGGGGGACTCATAGGGGAACACAAACACACATGCGAGGAAAGGGTGGCCAATGATGATCAATGTGTCACACCACACCCACTGGTTAGCACAATGTGCCGACATATTAATCAAAAGCCACCCTTCCACAACACAACAGGTACTGCCATGTGAAAGGAATATTAGAAAATAGGGCAGAAGCACTAGCATTAAAATCAGAAAAAAATAATATGATATTCACCGAGTATATATACACCCTCCATGGGTCTACTTAGAGTAACTCAGTTGGATAAAATGCAGAAAATTTGGAAGGTGCAAAATGAAATTATTTGGCATATGTTAGACATGCTCCTTAATTTCAATGGGGCTAATCTGAGTGGGACTAAAGTTGGATGCAACCCAAAATTTCCTGGAATAGCTTGTCTTGTGTTCTTCCAAAGTCAGGTGTGTTTAATAACCTAACTGTGATGACTTTGAGGATAGGGGAAATAAACTTGATTTGCAAATACTTAGCGGTAATCTCCCTCCACAATCTTCTTGGGCTTATTACAGAAAAGCTGGGTCTCAGTACACATTCAGCATAATTTGCTATCTAGATAAGAAGTCATGGGTTGGGGAGGAATGGAAGTGGCACTCTAGTAATTGATGTTCAAGCAGGCAAGCAAGCATCAAGGTGGCTTCAGCTTGGAACTGGTCCCACGAGTGGAAAACAAGGAAGAAAACCTGAAGTATTGAGGTGCACCAGCACAAACACAGTTGTCCCCAGACCTGTTATGCTGTTTAACAGTTCAAAATCAACCACCAAAGCTTTGAAATGGGAGTGTGTGCTGTTGTTTTTGCATAATTCTTTCCATGCATGTGTAGTAGAGTGAGGATTCTGTTCATGTTCAGGGATATAGCTCCCTCCTCCCATGGGATTCAATTTATGGTGTGTGAGGGTCCCTGAACCTATTATGGAAGGAACACTCATCCAGTCTTGTAAAGCTCTGCCCTCAAGAACATGGAGAAAGAAGTTCAAACCCATCAAAAAGACCCGCAGGGTAGTGTCACCCATGGAGAAGATGTCAACCCAGTGTGAAAAAGGCAAATTCCATGCTGCAGATCATTAGGAAAGGAAAAATAAAACGCCGTTATTACAGTGATTATGCAAATTATGATGTTACCACATTTGGAATGCTATCTACTGCTCTGGTTGCCTCACCTGAGACAGGATATTGTAGAGTTGAAAAGGTTCAGGAAAAGGCAACGGAAACAATCAAGGGGGTGACAATCACATATAAAGAAAAGTTGCAGTGGGGGGGACTTTTCAGTTTAGAGGAAAGGTCCCAGCTCCTGCCAACCTAGCAGTTCGAAAGCACGTCAAAATGCAAGTAGATAAATAGGAACCGCTACAGTGGGAAGGTAAACGGCGTTTCCGTGTGCTGCTCCGGTTTGCCAGAAGCGGCTTAGTCATGCTGGCCACATGACCTGGAAGCTATACACCGGCTCCCTCGGCCAATAATGCAAGATGAGCGCGCAACCCCAGAGTCGGTCACGACTGGACCTAATGGTCAGGGGTCCCTTTACCTTTATATAAGAGGTGACATGATAGAAGTTTATAAAATCATTCATGGCATAAAGGAGGTGGGGACCTCTCTCACATTGGTAGAAGTCAATGCAGCTGAATGTTGGAAAATTCAGGGCAAATAAAAGAAACCGTTTTTCATGCAGTGCATAGTCACATTTTTGAACTTGTTCCCACAGGAGGCAGTGATGGTCACGAATTTGGATGGCTTTGGAAGAAGACTGGACACATAAATGGTGAAGGAGGCTATGAATGGCTACTAGCCATGGTGGTTATGCTCTGCCTCCCTGGTTGGAGGCAGCAATGCTTTTGAAAACCATTAGCTGGAAACCACAGGAGAGAGGAGGTGGTCTTGTGGCTGGTTACTGCTTGCTGGTTTTCCAGAGGCACCTGGTTTAGCCACTGTGAGAGCAGGGTGCTGGGCTAGATGGGCCATCGGTCTGATCCAGCAGGCTCTTCTTACATTTTAATGTCAGCTGTTTTGCTGAGAGACCGGCAGACGTATTGCTGTTAGGAAGCTCAGAGAACTCAGTGGAACCTTCAGGTCCAGTTTCCAAGTAGGGGTTAGAAAGACCCCTATTTGAAACCTTGGAGAACACCTAGCGTTCAATATTCAAGTCCCCACTAAAATATTTGGCCAGTCGTATAGTTCTTTATTCATGAACTCTTGGGGCAGAGCTAGGTGTGTGTGTGTGTGTGTGTGTGTGTGTGTGTGTGTGATTCTGCTATTGTTTCACTGCTCCAAGTCTCTAATGTGTTTTAAAATATTTTTGAGCAGTTTTTAATCTGTGGGGTTTCAAACTTTAGCTGTCTTGTTTTGTATTAGTTAGGTTGGGGTTGTTTTTAATGCTTAAAAAGGTAAGGGTAAAGGGCCCCTGACAGTTAAGTCCAGTCACAAACAGCTCTGGGGTTGCGGCACTCATCTCACTTTACAGGTATCTGAAGAAGTGTGCATGCACACGAAAGCTCATACCAAAATATAAATTTAGTTGGTCTTTAAGGTGCTACTGAAGGAATTTTTTATTTTGCTTCGACTCAGACCAACACGGCTACCTACCTGTAACTTTACTGGCCAAGGGAGCCGATGCTTGTCCACGGACAGTTTTTCCGGGTCATGTGGCCAGCATGACTAAGCCGCTTCTGGCGAAACCAGAGCAGCTCACAGAAACGCCATTGACCTTCCCGCAGGAGCAGTACCTATTTATCTACTTGCACTTTGACGTGCTTTCGAACTGCTAGGTTGGCAGGAGCAGGGACCGAGCAACGGGAGCTCACCCGGTCACGGGGATTCGAACCGCTGACCTTCCGATCGGCAAGCCCTAGGCTCTGTGGTTTAGACCACAGATTATTTTAATGCTTAATCTGTCTGTAATTTTAAATTGTTTGCTGTTTGTTTTGTAGTTGTTATACTAGAAACTTGTTTTTAACGGGATAGGTTCAGGACTGCCCTTGGAGTGGACCTTAGCCAACAGAATGGCTGGGGCAGGTTCTACACGGGGGGTGGAGGTGGGGTGTTGATGCTCTGGGACACCCAATCTCAGTGATCATGGACATGAAACTGTCATCTGAGCATATGCAATGACTGCCTCAAATGTATATACCTTAGTACAGGCATCCCCAAACTTCGGCCCTCCAGATGTTTTGGACTACAATTCCCATCTTCCCCAATCACTGGTCCTGTTAGCTAGGGATCATGGGAGTTGTAGGCCAAAACATATGGAGGGCCGCACTTTGGGGATACCTGCGTTAGTACATTTGAATGGAAGCTGTTTGGGGGGGAAACACAACAAACAGCAGTATAGCTAATTTTTTTTAAAAAAACCCCACCCTATTGGGGGGGGGGTTGGGCTGTGTCCATGGACATCGACAGGGACATGTGTCCAATGTCATGTATACATAGCTTTAAACACCAGCAGGGGCAGCACACTGGAGCAGGAGTAAATGTTAAAGTGTAAACAAGCTAATAATTTGAGTAAATGAATTTGATGCATGGATGAATGGGGAAAGCCCCACAAAAATGCAATTATAAGTGACCTATCTCCCAAGGATTTAGCGAAGCGGCGTTTTACAATCATGTATGTAAGTGATTTCTTCACAATGTCCTTAGGCAAGGAATGGTGTGTTGTGAAGGAAGAAAAACATTCCAGAGCATTGTCACACTCAGTCCGGGATATCTTCCCCGTCAGTGGATGATAATTATGTTTTCATAACAGCCTCATTTCAATCTCAGTTGGTTTCACTTGGAGTTACTCAGCCAATTGGAATCGGGAAGGTACCAGCAAGGGCTCTGAGTGGTTCATGTGTTGGTGGTCCAATCCAAGAATGAACATAACCGGTGAGAAACTGTTGAAGGATGTCAAATCCGCATGTTCTTAGGTTCTGGATCTTTAGCACTTTATCTTTCACTTTCATCTCTCTCTGAGAACATCTTTCAGCCTTGCGTCAGGAAACTGGAACACCCTTCCAAACTGGAACAACCTACTGAGGTTACTGTGAGGACACATCGTACAGAATGTCCTTTGCATATTCAATTTATTGTTGCCATTCCTTTTTCTCTTATCATTTAATGCCGTGCTGACATCTCCATCCAGGCAGTATCAAAATTGTTTGGCCCATTTTATCCTTACAGCAACCCTGTCAGAGAGGCTGGGCTGAGAGACAGTGACAGCCCTAAAGTCACCCAGTGAACATCACGGCTGCATGAAAACTTGTCTCCTAGGTACTAGTCCAACACTCAAACCACTTCACCACCACTGGCTCTCATTCTATGTCTTCCATTGACTTAATCTGGCTAGACTGGTGACTGGGACCGGCCACCGAGACTATATAACACCGGTCCTGAAAAACCTACATTGGCTCCCAGTACGTTTCCGAGCACAATTCAAAGTGTTGGTGCTTACATTTGAAGCCCTAAATGGCCTCGGTCCAGTATACCTGAAGGTGCGTCTCCACTCCCATTGTTCTGCCCGGACACTGAGGTCCAGCACCGAGGGCCTTCTGGCGGTTCCCTCGTTGTGAGAGGCCAAGTTACAGGGAACCAGGCAGAGGGCCTTCTCGGTAGTGGTGCCTGCCCTGTGGAACACCCTCCCATTAGGTGTCAAAGAGAAAAACAACTACCAGATTTTTAAAAGACATCTGAAGGCAGCCCTGTTAAACGTTAACAGGAGGCTTTTAATGTTTAATAAATGATTGTACTTTACTTTTCTGTTGGAAGCTGCCCAGAGTGGCTGGGGAAATCCAGCCAGATACCTAGGTGGGGTATAAATAAATTATTATTATTATTACAGTGGTAAAAAAGGTAAAGGGACCCCTGACCATTAGGTCCAGTCGTGACCGACTCTGGGGTTGCGCGCTCATCTTGCATTATTGGCCGAGGAAGCCGGCGTATAGCTTCCAGGTCATGTGGCCAGCATGACAAAGCCGCTTCTGGCAAACCAGAGCAGCACATGGAAACGCCGTTTACCTTCCCGCTGTAGTGGTTCCTATTTATCTACTTGCATTTTGATGTGCTTTCGAACTGCTAGGTTGGCAGGAGCTGGGACCAAACAACGGGAGCTCACCCCGTCACAGGGATTCGAACCGCCGACCTTCTGATCAGCAAGCCCTAGGCTCAGTGGTTTAACCACAGCGCCACCTGGGTCCCTATTACAATGGTACCTCGACTTATGAAGACAATCCGTTCCGCGGCCGTCTTCGTAAGTCGAGGTTTTTGGATGTCGAAGCGCTGCTTCGGCGCATGCGGCGACAGCGCACATGGCTAAAAGACTTCCCGGGTTGTTGACTTCAGAAGTCGAAACCTTCAGAAGTCGAAGCGTTCGGATGTTGTGGTATGGTTGTATTATTATTATTATTATTATTATTATTATTATTATTATTATTATTATTATCCATTGGGAAATATTAACAAGGCTACCTCTAAAAACATCAGTGTTGCAATCACTTCAATACCATTTCATGTCTGAGTGGGAAATTGAGCCCTGCCTCTCCCAGGTTTTAGTCCAGCCCTCCAACAACTACACCAGCTCTCACTTACCCAGCAAGAGACATGGATGGTTGGATATGTGAATATTTATTTTGCCAGTCCAAAGCTAGACGCTCACATGCCTGCTCAAGTAATGACATGGACTCATGTAGAAACTTCAAAGCCTTGTGAATAATACCTTGATCATCCACTTAAAACTTGTTCAGAGGCTATCCCATTATATTCTCACAGCAACATGAGGTGGGTGAAGCTGCAGAGAAGTGTCTGAATGGTCCGTGTTCACCTTGTGAGGTTATATAGAAGGCTGGAGGCTTGAACATAGCCAAAATTGACACTTCCAGAACCGATGCGCATCCCATGTGGAGAATAGCTTAGCACACTCATATGCATGACAACACACCTCACGGACATGGCAATAATATAATTATTAAAATTAAAAAAGAATTGGCTAATGTTATAAATGTAATACAATTATAATGCGGGTTCACCATCACTGTCCAACCATCTTGTCTTCTGTTGTCCCCGTCTCCTAGTGCCCTCCGTCTTTCCCAACATCAGGGTCTTTTCCAGGGAGTCTTCTCTTCTCGTGAGGTGGCCAAAGTCTTGAAGCCTCAGCTTCAGGATCTGTCCTTCCAGTGAGCACTCAGGGCTGATTTCCTTCAGAATGGATAGGTTTGATCTTCTTGCAGTCCATGTATTATTATTATTATTATTATTATTATTATTATTATTATTATCCATTGGGAAATATTAAAACCATGGAACCACCTGGCATGAACAAAGACATTGGATTCTTATCTCATTATGCATGATCAAACTTTCTTTAGCCTCAGCCCTTGCTTTTCCCCCGCAGGACCTATTGCAGTCATCAGCAGTCGTTAACAGCCATCAACAGGTTTACCACTCCTACAGCCCATCACCCATTCCCATCACCCCCCCTCTCACTGTATATAAGAGTCTGGTTGCTTCTGTTTCAAGTGTATCTGACGAAGTGTGCATGCACACGAAAGCTCATACCAAAATAAAAACTTAGTTGGTCTTTAAGGTGCTACTGAAGGAATTTTTTTTATTTTGCAGTCCATGGGACTCTCAAGAGTCTCCTCCAGCACCATAATGCAAAAGCATCAATTATTCGGTGATCAGCCTTCTTCATGGCCCAGCTCTCACTTCCATACATCATGTCCGGGAAAACCATAGCTTGAACTATATGGACCTTTGTTGGCAAGGTGATGTCTCTGCTTTTTAAGATGCTGTCTAGGTTTGTCATTGCTTTTCTCCCAAGAAGCAGGCGTCTTTTAATTTTGTGACTGCTATCACCATCTGCAGTGGTCATGGAACCCAAGAAAGTAAAATCTCTCACTGCCTCCATTTCTTCCCCTTCTATTTGCCAGGAGGTGATGGGACCAGTGGCCATGATCTTAGTTTTTTTGATGTTGAGCTTCAGACCATATTTTGTGCTCTCCTCTTTCACCCTCATTAAAAGGTTCTTTAATTCCTCCTCACTTTCTGCCATCAAGGTTGTGTCATCAGCATATCTGAGGTTGTTGATATTTCTTCCGGCAATCTTAAGGTTTTGTAAAATGTACAGCCTCTAGAATGTTGGGAAACAAGAGTATAAATGTTAAATAAATATAGATCATCCTTCATCAGTGATGGAAAGTTAAATCAACAACTGAGGTGTCATTCCAACAGCACGCCAATCATATCATATTTGCAAATGACACATCTGGGGATGCGACAGGAGATTAGGAGGCTTCCTGATGGGGCAGTTTCATGAATCATCACAATATTAATATGGAGAAATAGATCCCAACAACATGTGACAATGCTAAGAGATCTTGGGTTGTGTACACAACAATCCTGAACAGGTTGAGTGCCCTCGGGGCTGTATTGTCCTGAAAATATCTCACAGCCCCCACCACATCCTTGGTGTGTCAGTCTCAAGGTGGCAAAGGGAGTCTAGTCGACACACCCTGGAAGAAGAACCAGTTACTCTTCTGAGGTGTCACTAGAGGGCAACTGTACCTTCTAGTGTGAGAATGAGATGGGAGAGGCTGTCTCTTTGGGAAAGGAGCAGAAAGTGAAGGAAATTGGGTGCTACTTCAGGGGTATGTAATAAAGCACTAGTTTTCAACTACTGGGCCAGGATCCGCCAGTGAGTTGTGGCCTGATCCAAAGTCAATTAGAAAAGGAGCACTACTCCCAAGCAAATATATGGTAAAGAGATTAAGAACTGGGATCCCAAATGTATGTGTGTTAAAAGAGGGCCCTGGATCTGAAAAGGCTGAAGATGCCCACAAGAAAGCAGTTACTGAACTGTGCTGGTAGGGAACTTTTATGACTATTTAATCATCATCACCATCACCATCTATAAACTAGATGTATGGGACAGGAATCCTAGCTTAGTGTTCTACCTCACATACTGAGTTTCACCTGAGCGATCCACCCCCTATCAAAAAACCAAGCCTAATCCAGTCTAATCCAGTAAAAAAAAAATTAATTCCAAATCTAATCCAGAAACCATTGTTCTTCAGCAATACTTATCCTTCAGTACCTGGGCTGGAGAACCTGCAGCCTGTGGACCTATTGAGTTTCTCCTCATCTGGAAGTTGCCCTGAAAACTAGGGCTCATGGGAATTGGAGTAGAGGAACATTTGGAGGTTTCCTATCTCTGGCCTAGAACTTCATCTCTTGTCACCACCACCTGCCACTCTCATCACACTACTAGAACTCAACAGGGTCATCAAAAGAAGCTGAATAGTGGGAGGCTGAGGACAGACAAAAGGAAGCTCTTGTTCACAGAGCTCATTCATAAATTTAGTGCCACAGGAAACAATGGTGGCCACCAATTTGGAAGGCTTTTAAAAGGGCTTAGAGAAACACATTTGTCAGATTTGGCCACTGACAATTTACGGGTCCTTGTAGTTGAGGTTTGCCAACATTTCTTAATACTTTCAAGCATTTAAATGGGAGGTGGCCTTTCCTTTTTGAATCATTTGAATCAAGAAGAGGCTACTGCATCAAACCAATTGCCCAGCTCTGTTGGTTAGAGCATGGTGATCATAATGCCAAGGTTGCAAGTTTGCTCGCTGTATGGGGCAGCTGCACATTCCTGCATTGCAAGGGATTGGGGCTAGATGATCTTCAGGGTCACTTCCAACTCTACAATTCTATGATTCCATGATCTAGTCCAGCTTCCTGTTGGATTTGAAGAGTTTGGATTTGATATCCCGCTTTATCACTACCCGAAGGAGTCTCAAAGTGGCTAACAATCTCCTTTCCCTTCCTCCCCCACAACAAACACTCTGTGAGGTGAGTGGGGCTGAGAGACTTCAGAGAAGTGTGACTAGCCCAAGGTCACCCAGCAGCTGCATGTGGAGGAGCGGAGACATGAACCCGGTTCCCCAGATTACGAGTCTACCGCTCTTAACCACTGAGAGCCAGTGTGGTGTAGTGGTTAAGAGCGGCAGACTCGTAATCTGGGGAACCGGGTTCATGTCTCCGCTCCTCCACATGCAGCTGCTGGGTGACCTTGGGCTAGTCACACTTCTCTGAAGTCTCTCAGCCCCACCCACCTCACAGGGTGTCTGTTGTGGGAGAGGAAGGGAAAGGAGATTGTTAGCTGCTTTGAGACTCCTTCGGGTAGTGATAAAGCAGGATATCAAATCCAAACTCCTCCTCTTCTTCTTCTTCTTCTTCTTCTTCTTCTTCTTCTTCTTCTTCTTCTTCTTCTTCTTCTTCTTCTTCACCACACTGGCTCTCGCAGTACTGGCTCTCGCAGTGGTCAGCCAGATGATTCTGGGAAGTCCACAAGCAAGAGCTGAGAACAACAGCACCCTCCTCTGACAGTGGAGGTAGAACAGGTTTAGTAGCAATTGGGAACCTTATCCTGCAAGTACAAGCGTGGTGTAGTGGTTAGGCTTTTGGACTAGGACCTAAGGAACCAGTGTTCAAATCCCCACTTGGCTATGGAGCTCGTTGGGCAACCTTGGGCCAGTCGCTATCTCTCAGCCTAACCTATCTCACAGAGTTGTGGGGATTAAATTAGGAGGTGGAGAACCATGTGCTCCACTTTGAGCTCCTCAGGGAAGGTGGGATATAAATGCAATAAATAAAGAATAAAGACATGAATGTTTTCAATGTCACATTCAACAGACCTCTGGGTAAAGGGCAGTATATAAATTCACTAGACAACCATTAGCAGCAAGAAAACTCTTTCAGAGTGGTTACCAATGGTTTGGTTGAATGACAGGTGATAGAGGCAGGAAAATTATTATTTATTATTATTATTATTATTATTATTATTATTATTATTATTATTATTATTATTGGAAGCAATCTTGGGATAAGAAGGAATCAGATTCTTGTGACGGTTAGCAATTGTCATGTGCATCACATTTTCACATATCTTGTTGCCATATTCACACACCGCAACCATAAGTGGAAGGAACAAGTAGAAATGTAGACATGCATTGCCTGTAAAGATTTGCAATCCAAGCCCCGATTCATTTACATTTCTTTATTTCAGCTCTTATCTCTGCCTGTGTGTGGGTTTTTTTTTTAATAAACTGTGCTGTGGGAGATGCTTTGAAGATCACTGTGCTCTAGTAACTATAAAGTTCTTTGATATCTTCTGGTATTGCTTTGAAACCGAGAAGTTTGCATTAAATTTGTCTGGGGTGTGACCAGAATGCTACATTACACAGGGCTTGGATGATCAAGTAATAATTTCAAATGAGAAGGGAAAATAATTACAGCAGTTTGAGAAGTTACACGTAGCATCTTCTGGTTGCCTGGATAATTAAGTGTTGTAGAACAAAGAGGCTGCTTCACAGCCCCCTAAGGCTGCATTAGGAATGTATATAAGAGTGTCAACTATGATTTTCACAAAAAAACCCTCTTCCTCTCAACTTCACCTACTCCTTGAAATCGGTAAGTGCAATTTTACTTGATTTATTGACAAAAGATTTTAAAATGTTGCTTTGCAGTCTGAACACCTTGGGTGGGGAGTGGATTACAGATGAAGAAAAAGTCCATGAGATGTAGGATTGAATTGTACTGAAAATGGGTTGGCTTGTTCAGAAGTCCTCCTTCAGGTCTCGCCCACAGGGTCATCTCCATGTTACCTTGCAGCAAACTCAACTATCAACCCATGGCTGTGTGGAAACCTTACCAGAGTAACTTTTGCTTGTCTCATCAACATTCTCATTCTGAAAATAAAATAAAATCCTCAGTGTTTCATCTGAGGGTGGTTAGATGGGAAAAGGGGAGAGGGCCCCTGAACCTTTTTGTATTGAAGAGGGAGTTTCAATGAGAAGCTACACCTGTTGAGAATCTTTATTCTGGTCCACCATTAAAGGTGAAGAAGCCCTGTCTTCTAGCCACCCTAGGAGGAAATTTCCCAATTGCCTAGAATTTTGCTTGGGGGGGGGAATGGAGTGTGGAATCTTGGATGACTGTAAAAAATGAAATTGAAGAAATAAACTAGTCCTCCTATTTCACACCATGTTCTGAAGCCAAAAGGAGTGAGACCCATAGATCCCCGTGATGTGATCTGAACTGAAAAGATTACTGATGATCTTCATATCTGCTTCCTGTGGACTTATTTATAGTGTTTTATTTATTTTAAAGCATTTCTAAGCAATGTAATGTTCCAAAAAAATTCTAAGTGGTGTACACCATGTCAAGTAAAACAAAAATGCATTATGAAAACAATAAAGAAGAAAGTATAACAGTATTTAAAAGAAAATGAAACAGATTTGGGGGATTCAAACAGATAACAAACAGTGTAATTTTATGGGTCAGAGCAGCTGCTGTTGTAGCCAATGGCCATTGCAATATAAACATAAAACACATATGTGTAAAATACAGAAAGAAAGGAAAGCATACGTCCAATAAGAGAGGGATAAACTC
The DNA here is from genome assembly GCF_965207765.1 of Zootoca vivipara. Taxonomy (NCBI): domain Eukaryota; kingdom Metazoa; phylum Chordata; class Lepidosauria; order Squamata; family Lacertidae; genus Zootoca; species Zootoca vivipara. The sequence goes on from NC_142599.1 coordinate 35,983,920, forward strand.
TGAAAATGCAAGTAAACAGGACTTACAGAAATGTTCCCTTACTGACTTACTGGGAAATCTAATATGGATCAGAGGAAAGAATATTCCAAAGTACAGGGCCAATGGTTGAAAATCCCAATTTCGGGGTCGCTGCCATTTGATATTCTGCAGGATGCAGTGCCCCCAGTTGAATTTCCACAGGTGATCTAAATTGTCCTATAGGTCTGTACAGGGGCAAGAGATGCACAACACAATCCCATTCCCATAGATGGAGAAGTGGGTCCAATTCAAGTCAATGGGACTTACTCCATGGTAAGTGTGTCTTGAAACTATAAGGAAGTCCTACTGAACTCAAGAGGAATAAGGAGCCTCGTCAAACTTAGTGGGACTAATACCTGAGTAGACACGTATAGGGTTGCACCATGTAAGAAAGATTGTACTTCACCTGTTTGAAACCGTAACCAGAAATTTTTTAGTGAGAGGGGAGCTCCTAAGGAAATCATTGCAAAATAGCTTGAACATGAATTGTAGAAGATTGACGTGTTTGAGATGTTTTAATTGCATTTCTACAACTGCAATTATAATGAGTAATAGTGGAGACTCCTGCTTGTCTGCTTCACCATATATTCACAGAAGGGTGTTTTTCTTTTTCTTTTTAAAGGACCAGAATGACAGGGTCTTCAGGGAAGCGCAGTGGTAGAGCTGTAGTTTGCTATGGGTTTGGGGAGTTGTTTGGTGATCTCTATATTCCCCTCACGGAGCTACAATTTCCAATGTTCCCTGGGAAGAGGGATTGCTGGCTAAACCACTCTGGGAGAGGTTAACTCTCTGAGCCACCTAACAAGCTTCAGCACCCTTATCAAACGAAAACTCCCCAAATCCTTTGGGGAGAGACACAATTGTTTTTAAAGCATCATTATTGTGCTTTGAGGCATTGAGGGAGTGTGACCTACTTTAGATGCAACCCAGACCTATGTTGGATACAACTGATTTTATTATTTGATTGTATGCATAGATTGACGTAACCTGCCGTGAGATCAATGGACAAGGGCGGAATATAAAATATATCCAAAAATGAATTAAGCATCACCCAAATTAATTCTGTTGGTTTTCTATTTTCTATTACAGACCCACCTCCCTATTTAGAAAGATGATGCTCTATAGGCAATCAAGCTGCTATCAACCTTGTTATCAACCATGCTACCAACCTTGTAGCTATGACAGTGGCTCTGGCTATTCCAGGGGCACGAGCTGTGACTATGGCTACAGTTCTGGCTGTGGTGGTTATGGTTCCGGTGGCTACGGCTACGGCCCAGCTTGCATGCCACCGTGCAGTTACGGTTACCGGTACAGCCACAGAGGGGGCTGCTATGACCCCTCTGCCTACAGGTTGGGGTACGGAGCTCGGCGCAACTCTCCTTCAAGAAGATATACCTATGGCGGAAACTATGGAGGAAGCTGCGGTGGAAGCTATGGCGGAGGGTATGGTGGAGGCTATGGTGGAGGCTATGGAGGAGGCTATGGCGGAAGTTGCGGGTGGCCCTGCTAATCCCAGCAAGAGCACCCATGGGATCAAAGGTGGAGCAGCGAATCCAGGCCTTAACATGGTTTCAGAAAGGCTGAGGACCAACAAACCCCTTCCATTGGTTTCATGAGTGGTTTGGGCACTCAGCACCTCTGAAACACTGAACCAGGACTTTATTTTTCCCCCATGCTGAGGGAACAAAACCTGACAGCCATCATTTTCACCCAGTGACAATTGCATCTTTTTCAAGACTTGTCATGAAACTGATCCCTTTGCCTTTCTGATTTGTGACTCTGCCTGGAGGGGTGGGCAGAAGCTGGTTGGAGAAAAAGGAAAGACGGGGCTGAAAGGTTGCCTGTGTGGAAAGATGAAGACTTCTCTCACTGTCACACTTTCCTGTGCCATACAATAAAACTAAAACTTAGCAGCAAATTAGTAAAAATGCTTTTAAATGTTTGTGTATATTTGATGTATGGTTCCTCATTTTGACACAGGACAGGGATTGTGGAAGTGTTTTTTTTAAGTGGGGAGGGCTCAAAATGATCATCATATGGTGACTGTTGCTCCCCCCCCCCCGAAACACATTTGCCTATGCTTATGCCATAGAGACATGGGATCGGTAACTTATCAGGACACCAAGGAATGCTTCTGTTCAGGGTTCAAACCCAACAGATAGGTGGATGCCCTCTTCCATGAAACTTTTAAAATTCTATTATAAGGGATTGTCCCCCAACTAAGTCCTACCCAGAGTAGACCCACGACTAATTTAGGTTCATTAATTCCAATGAGTAGACATTCTACCTAGATTTGTGGAGCCCGCTCATCAATATAGTCATCTTGATGGGGTATTAAATGAGCAACAAAAGGGAACAAATATGGCATGATGGAAAACAAGATTTTGTTTTTGTTTTAATTTTAGAGGAAGGAAGCTCAGGTAACCTACTACCCAAACAAGTCTGTTATTACATGTGTGTATGTGCGGGTGTGTGTGTATGTGCGGGCACACACACACACACTGTGGCTAATGTCTACCCATTGGAAGTTTGCCCCTTCCAATAATGCCTCCTCTTGTATTTATAACATCTGTGCTGTAAAAGCCAAAGGCAAAAGCTATCCATCTTCATCTTGAAAGACAACAACTAATTTGTTTAGTATGCTCCCGGATCTGCCCAAGCACGTTGGTGCTGTTCCTACAGCCCCTGGGGCAAAGACGCTCATGTTTACTTCAAAGTTCAGCATTATTCATTTGAATGCATAGTTTACAGTAGCACAAGAACACGGGGCAAAGGCAATTATTCCACTCTTGTTCTCTCTCTTTTTCCATTTGCCCATTATATCCTCAGTGTCCTTGACTTCATCTGCCCATTATTGTCCTCACTGCTGTCTGGCTCATTGGCTCATTGTGGCTTTGGTTTCATAATATTTAAGAGTCTCAGCCAAGCTAGTGCCAAACATATTGCTCTGCTTTCCTTTGGTCCACATCAGTGAGGCCTGGATGTGGGGTCTTCAACCAACAGACTGATGCCCAACTTTGGGGGGAAAGATGGAGGACTCTAGGACCCTGACAGAGCCCTCAGTCCTCCTTCTCCAAGCCAGGCACCCTTCTTGGCTGCATGCCTCCTGAGACCACAACACTCCAACTGTCCTAAATCTGCCTCTGCCAGGACCTCCAAACACACTGCCTAGGCCTCCCCCTCCACCCCCCGGGAGGTCACCAGTGCTGCTGATACAACTTCATCCCCGGAGGCGCATTCTATTGCATAGCTGCCAAGTCTCCCATTTTCCCCAGGAAATCCCTGTTTTTTCCAGCTGTTCCTAGCTGAAAAAACGGATTTTTTTTTCCCGGTTTATTCTGGCGCGGTGGCCATTTTGGAACTGGGCAAAGCAGCATCAAAAGTCACTTCTGAGCATGCTCCACCCAGTTCCAAAATGACGGCAGCGCTACTTCCGGCCTGCTATTTCCGGCCCGGTCCCTTATTTCTCTGACAGCAACTTGGCAGGCATGTTCTATTGTCTTCCAAGACAGATGGATGCCAACAGCGAGGCAAAGCAGCCAGAAACTTCACTGAGGGAGGGAGGCAAGTTCACTGAGCTCCACCTGAAGAACTTTATGGCAGGAGGTGTCCTGTCCTGTTGGCCTGGGCATTGTCACCAGCCCTGACCTAGGAGGAAGAGGGCACAGCAGCCCAAGCCACTACCAGCATATACTTGAGTTTAAAAACTGTAAATTTAAGCATGCATTCAATAGATTGCTTTTCATTCCTCACTCCTCTTCTTAATTTAGATTGCAAGCCTGAGGGCGGGGACCATGTCTCAGCACGGATTTTTTGTAAGGCACTTTTTGGAGTAAAGAGGAATGGATGGAATGAATGTCGTAAACAAATAAATCAAATGGTTCAAGGTGTCCAATGGGATCCCCCCCCTAAAAAAAGTTTTCATTAAACAAATTTATCAAAACATACCATCAATCAATATAGCCAATTAAATTTGCCCCCTTTTTATAACCTCCTCTCCCTCCCCCTCCCACCCTCCAGAGACTTTCCTCAGCCCCCCCCCCAGTTTGTTTACACATGTTAATCTCTGCATGTTATAAAAATGTACATATCCTTGCCTTATCTGTACTATGTTCTACTAATAAATTGTAGATGTTTATTCAAAACCTACCAAGGAGTCCAAGTCTTTTTTTAAAATAATAATAATAATAATAATAATAATAATAATAATAATAATAATAATATGTGAATAATTCCCATTCTTATTTGAAATCACAATTGACCTTCTCTCGCAGTTTGTATGTTAACTTTGCCAGTTCTGCATAACTCATCAGTTTTTCTTGCCATTGTTCTTTCGTTGGGGTTTCCTCATTCTTCCATCCAAGGTGTCCAATGGGATTAAGCTCAAGTGTGAGCAAATGTGGGGCGGTGAGGGAAGACTGAATTTATTTATTTAGTCCATAAAATTTATACAAACAAACAAACTAAACCCTCAAAGTGGTCGACCTCAAAGAGTGAGGGCGGAAGGGAAGAGAAGGGAAGGGAGGTTAGCAGCAATGGAATGATCTAAAAGGTACTGAAGTTTGCTTTAGAGGAAATCTGGTGAGAACACTGGCACCTCCTTCCCTTCTCTCTTCGCTGGTCTTATGAAAACAAACGTTTAGCCTCCCCTAACATTCTGCAGATGTTTTGCCCAAAGGAGCAACACCCAAACTGGCTTTTCAAATCTCCCTTAAGCTGACATTTCAGCGCCAAATGTAATCCTAGTTCTTGTCTGGTAGGTGTAATACTGTGTTTCTTGTTTTTAAGTGTATAACCCATATATAAATAGGTATGGGCAAATGTGTCAGATCCAGTTTTGCTCCATTGTTCACCCCACCTCCCTAACCTTTATTACAGTTTGCCCCAAATTCCACAAAAACCTGCATTTAAAAAATAACTAAAATCCACATGGAAGTCATGCACATTGGGGCTGCATACCAATACTGGCTGGGTTTATAATAAAAAATGGGTGGAGCAATATATATGTTTTTTTCTTTCTTTCAAAAAAAGGCTGGTTTGTTCACACACCTCTCTCACTAGCCTCCATGCAGGCAAGCAAGGGGCATGATCAGTGTTCAAGGGCAATTCCAGCCAGGCAAAAGCACTAAAGGAAGGTGTGAAACAGGGTCAATAGAGAGTGTGGCCTGGATAGAGAGGGTGCGGCCTGGGGAGAGTTTTGAGGGCAAGATGGAGAGGCTTAGAGGGCCATATTCACAACCCAGAGGCAGAGGTGGTCACCAACTTGGGTAGTTTTAAAAGAGTATTGGACAAATTCATAGAGGATGAGAGTATCAGTGGCTACCAACCACTTGTTGGAAAACGCCCAGGGGTGCCTGCAGCCCCCCCAGAACTCCGAGCGTCCTCCGGGATGTGCAACCCTGGAAAAGGCATCTCCCCCATTCTCCAGTGCGCTCAGCGACATAAACAAGCTTGGTTTATGCACACAGATCTTCTAGCATAACACAGCAAGAAGCGTGAAACATTGTAGTCTAATCTACTATTTATTTACACACTATTTACAGACAAAGGCATGATGGCGACTGTTCTCTTCAGCTCCGAGAGAACAACCAAAACGAAGTAAAAGCAAAAATACATTACAAAGCACATACAGCGGCTGTCTTCCATTCCCACAAGCTTCTCAGACAGGCATGTGAATTATAACAATCTCATTCTGCAGCATCAGAGGAGTGAAATTGCAAACACCACCATGATTATGTTTACCCATGATGGTGTTGGGATGTCAGGGGTCGTGCTGAAAAGGGCTGCACTGAGGAAGAATGGTGGGAGCCACCCCTCCCCCTCCCCCTGATCCTGAATCTTCCCAGGAGCAGGAGGACAGTATAGATTTGGAACAGTGGTTTGCAGAGGGACATATTTCAGAAGGCAGCAGCTGGGAAATATTGGGTGGGGAACATCTAGGTGAAGAAACACTGGATGAGAGAGAGTTAACAGATTCACAGTTTCTGGACAGCATTCCTCAGCTCAGCTGAAGGTCAAGAAGAGCTCAAAAAGTGTCAGAACAGAAAACACAGAGGCTCCACCTCAGATTACAAGAGGTAGGAGTGACATAGATTAACAGGGACGGAAGAGGGCATGACCCTTAATTGGGAGCACCACCATTCTGGTTAGATGCTTTTGTTTGTCATTCGCTGTGTTTACTAAAGAAAGTAACTGGTAATAATTTGTTAGTATTTCATGCCTCCGATGCTGCAGATGAGATTGTTGTAAATCACATGCCTGTCTGAGAAGAGCGTGAGAAACGGAAGACAGTCTTCTTTCTTCTGCTGTAATGTAATTTCACTTTTACTTGTTCTGTTTGCTCTCTTGGAGCTGGAGAGAACAGACACCATTATGCTTTAGTCTGTACATAGTGTGTAACTAAATAGTAGATTAGATCTATGAGTGCCCTGGAGAAGAAGGGAAATGACTTTTCCAGAGCTGTACATACCGGAGGACACTCGGAGTTCCGGGGGCTTGCAGGCTCATCCCCAGGGCATTTTCCCAACGGAATTCCCTTTGATTTGATCTGCTCATTTACAGCTACGGGGGACGAATCTGATTCCCCAAAGCCTGACATGGAGGCAGTGTGCCTCTGCGTGTCAGTTTCTGGGAATCACATGTGGGCTGTTGCACTCAGATCCTGCTTTCAGACTTTCCAGAGGGATCTGATTGGTCACTGTGAGAACAGGATGCTGGAGGTTGTGAAGCAAGGCTGGATAGGGGTGTGACCAGGGCAGAGGGAAGGTCTGTGGTCTGGTCCAAAGGGTTAGGTGAAAAGGGAACATTTGGCCCTGGTGCCTGAAGTCCCCCACCCTGGTGATAAAAGACGAACACAGGCAAATGCTTCACTGCATACTTTAATGAGAATAAGAAAGTGAGGAAAGAACTATTCATTACAAAGCAGAAGACATAATATCAAGGATACTTAAGAACATGATGTGCCGTGATGGATGAGACCAAAACTATTATGAGCTTATCCAATCCATCACTCTGTTTCCTACAGGCTCACCATGTTCCCCAGAGAAATACACAAGGGTTGTGTGGAAAAGGAGAATACACTCCCTTGTGGTTAGCCTCCAGGAACATCTATTAATCAGAGTTAGGATGGGTTGCACACAACTAATTCCTACTCAGAGTAGGTGGATTGATTTTGATGTTCATGCTCATTTATTTCAATGGGTCCACTCTTAGGTAGGAATAAACTGAATACAGCCCATAGTCTCTGAACATAGAGGTGCAATTCTTAGCTATTCTGTTGAACAGCTGTGGCTAGATCTCTCCTCCATGGATCAATCTAGATGTGCCCAAAATGCCATCTAATATTGAATGGCCATCTCCTGTCCTCTGGAATCCTTCCTTCCTTCTCATTCACGTACTGACCTACCTAACATGCACAACCACCCTTCTTAACTAACATGCAAAGGTCCCTCTTGTGTCCTAGAAATCATTTTCTTTCCAACAGTAGCCACTTGTCTGGATCATGTTGAGGGCTTCTTCTGACACCCCACCCTTTGTTCATGAACAATCTCAACAAGCAAAAAGGGAAGGATTTCTTTCCCTCTTAGCAATTCATATCTTCCTCATACCACCATGCACTTGCCTAAACCACATTTAAGCTATGCAGTTTAGGCCAGCTGTCATAATTGTAAATTGTTCTGGCCATTTTAGAATGCACCTTCACCAGAAATCTATGTGATAAACTCACACTGGCTAAAGATCTGCACATTACTGACTGAATGTGGAGCAACCACAAAAGCTGTCATGATCCTGCTACTCAATATAATGTGCAAAATAGCCCTAAGCTGGTGGCCATCCCAGAAATGGGTTTGAGAAGCAGTGGTTTTCATGGTTCCTATCTTGGGGAAAACACTTTCAAATAGTTTTGGAAGAGCATGTGTGAGTGGTGCAAAAACCAGTTGTCACCCTCTTTGAAATTTGCTTTGTCTTTTGTTTTGGGACAGTGGAGACAGCAACAAGAACATTCTTCTAAATGGTGAGCTGTAATTATATTTTCACTGTTTCACTAATTCAGATTTAACCAATTCATTGAAACTATTTCAAAGAAAATCTCTGAATTACACGTGTGTGTGTGTGTGTGTGTGTGTGTGTGTCCATTGCATTTGTCATTTATAACTACATGAAAAGTGATGCTGTTGTTTCAGCACAAATGTCATAGTTGTTGCAGGGGGGAGAAATAAAACAATTGTTCACATTACACTCTGTGTTTTAATGTTTCGTTACTCTTCTTAACTATATCTTACCATTTGGCCACATCCACACCTTACATCTGAAGCACTACGATACTACTTTCAACAGCTGTGGCTTCCTCCAAATGATTTGGGGAAGTGTAGTTTGTCAAGGGTGCTGAGAGTTTCTTGGGAGACCCCTATTCCCCTCCAGAGCCTCCTGGGAAGAGTGATTGATAGTTACATTGCTCTGTGAATTGTACCCCTGAGAGTGAGTGAACCTTCCACAATTCACACATCCTAGGATGCTTGGTAGGGGCATGACTGTTAAAGTTGTCTGTAAACAGACCCCTGTGTTGCAATATAGACAAGCTGAACAAAATAACTCAACACGGTGGCCAATAACAGACAGAATTATTAGAATAATAGTTGAAATGCATACTTCTCGTGCCAAGTCCGGCTGATGAAGAATTGATCAAGATTGGCTGATGAAGCATTGAACAAAACAGATTGGTTATCCGGAAACTCTGTTCCGGCAATATTTGGTGGGAGACTATGTATATATCGAACTTTTGAATTATTCTATCGTGACTGGTGAAGAAAATTTAGAGACTTTGGTTGCCATTTCTGATCATTTGTATTAGTCTGCAAATAGTGTTTAGTGCCATTGTTATTGGCCATTGTGTTGTGTTATTTTGTTCAGCTTGTTAAAGTTGTGCAGCTCAGTGCTTCCAATGTCTGTTGTGGAGATGGCCTTTAGCACAGCAGCTTGTGAAAGCTGAAAAAAATAAATATGGCAAGGAACACATGAATGAATTGTGAATCGAAATAGAAGGGGGTGGTGGAACTGGAAATGATTTTTCTTTTAAGAATGAGATTTCAAAGTACTGTTTCTTCAGTGATTCCCTGCCCTCTTAGCTCTCCTCACAGAGGTTACTGTTGTGTTCTTTGTTGTTGTTTTAAATGCCTGTAAACCCCAAGTTTCCTCAGAACACAGTTTGAAAACCACGGTACAATACTTATCCCCCCCCTCCCGCAAAAAGAAACAAGGAGAATAATTTACTTTGCATCTCTTGGATGCTCAAGACTAGTACTATAAGTATATATAATGTGTATATACTGTATTATATGCAGTGACTATATAATAAAGAACATCTAGAATAGACTTCAACAACCTGATGCCCTCCAAATGTTTGGGAGTACAATCCTCAACAGTCACAGCTGGCTAGGACTTATGGGAGTTGTGGTCCAAAACATCCGGAATACACTGGGTTGGCAAAGGATGTTCTAGAACCTGCCCTCCATTCAAAGGTGCAAGAAACTTAATTCTTGACTTTCAGAGGTACTGAAGACACGACAAAATAATTGACTTCATTGGAAATAACCTGGGAGCCCATGTTCTTTGAAAGCTGTTATCAGTCGTTACAGATCGCCTGTTCCAATTTGTGTTGTGTCTTCCTGTCTTGATGACACTCCTGTCAAAATTTAGCATGGGGAGGAGTTGCTACGGCGGTATCTCCCGTGTCCACCGGAGTGGCAGCAGCTTCCTGGAGAGCAGCCATAGCATGGCGAGCAACAGCTGGAACTGTAGCGAGGTGAGCAACAGCTGGAACTGTAGCGATGTGAACAACAGCTGGAACTGTAGCGAGGTGAACAACAGCTGGAACTGTAGCGATGTGAGCAACAGCTGGAACTGCAGCAAGGTGAGCAACAGCTGGAACTGTAGCGAGGTGAGCAACAGCTGGAACTGTAGTGAGGTGAGCAACAGCTGGAACTGTAGCGAGGCGAGCAACAGCTGGAACTGTAGTGAGGCGAGCAACAGCTGGAACTGTAGCGAGGCGAGCAACAGCTGGAACCTTGGCGGGGTGAGCAACAGCTGGAACTGCAGCAAGGTGAGCAACAGCTGGAGCTGTACTGAGGTGAGTAACAGCTGGAACTGGAGTTATAGCCAGTGGGGCCACAGCTGGACTCAGATGCACAGCCATATCCATATCCGGGGGGGGTAGCAGCAGCCAGAACTATACCTCGATGGGCGGGAGTAGCTTCTCCCCTGGTTGTTTCCCCAATTCGAGCTGTATGGTTTCCAGCAACCCTGGGGTATGTAGCAAGCCATCTTTGTGGGTTGGAGGTGGATCTGGAATGGGGTAACAGAAAGCGAAATGAGAGGAAAGTCCTTTGCTTGTAGAAATAGCATGAACAGATGTCTCCCACATTTCTACCGGCAGTTCTTATGTTCTTGTTGTACTTATTAACCCAGTGTTTCTCAACCAGTGTGCCTCCAGATGTTTTGGGACTACAACTCCCTTCATTCCTGACCACTGGTCTTGCTAGCTAGGGATGATGGGAGTTGTAGTCCCAAAACATCTGGAGGCACACTGGTTGAGAAACACTGGGTTAATAAGTACAACAACAAGAAGAGGAACAACAGGAGCAGCAGCAATCAAGCCTACCCCCATTTGCTGTCCAGGTTCACCAGTTTCTTCAGGGCTGAGAAGGAAGTGTCTCTGTCAACTCTTAGACCAATGTGTGCCTTGGAAATAAGTTATCCACCAAGCTTTTGGTTTATCCAATTGCCTTGATGCAGTTCTCAGCTCAGAGAGATCGATAGATACAGAGATCTATCTAACTAATCTATCTACCATATCTATTCTCTCTCTCTCTCTCCCTCTCTCTCTCTCTCTCTCTCTCTCTCTCTCAGCAAAAGCGAAGTAGCTAGAAAAAGGCATATAGAGATGTAGATAGATGATATAGGGTTGTTGTTGTTTAGTTGTTTAGTCATGTGACTCTTTGTGACCCCATGGACCAGGTTACTATATTTCAAAAAGTGAAAATCTGGACACAAAAGTTGTTGAGCTCCTTTTTTCTTTTTGGCAAAGGGTTTCTTTGTTTTTATTTCTTTTCTTTTTTCTTTTGCCAAATCAACACATCCAAAATGGGCTGCCATACCCTCAGGCTCTACTGGACATTTTGACTGATTTTTGTAAATTCCACCCGGATATCATTTTTGGCAGATGAATCCTGGGTATGTCCAAGAAATTCTGGACGTATGGCAGCCCTGAGATAGTTCTGTAGATCTACTTATCATCTACCTAGCACCTAACTGCCATCTATCAATTATTTCTCTATCTAATTAAATGTGAAGTTAATTGAGATTAATGCAAATAGGGACCACATGGGTTTATAGCTGAGCCAAGGTGGACGGACAGGGACAAGAACCAGCCTGTGATGGCCAACTAAATTCTACTCACAGTAGACCCACTTCAGTTAGCCATCTCTTCATTTCCGCTGGTCTACTCTAGACAAAGGACTTGTCCACATTTACTTTTTGCCCTACTCTTTCCAGGCAGATGTCTGCACTTTAAAGCTCCATGTCCCAGCATGCCTTTGTTTGTTTACCCCGATCTTTCCTCACAAAAAAACAAACAAACCCTGAATCGGAGCAAATGTCAATTAAAGCTGAATTGGAGCAAATGTCAATTCAGGTTTTCCACAGATTCATGTTTGCTCCAATTGAACTTTAAAGAGTGAGTTTCTGCAGGGAAAGCTCAGGAACAAAATGAATGGCACCTGGAAACAGAGCTTTAAATCATGGACCATGCCTGGAAAGAGAAGAGGAAAGGTAAGAGTGGATAAGCCACAAGGTAAGAGGTTCCCTGGCCACAAGGTAAAGGATCCCTGGACGGTTGAGTCCAGTCAAAGGTGACTATGGGGTTGCGGCGCTCATCTCACTTTCAGGCCGAGGGAGCTGACGTTTGTCCACAGGCAGCTTGCCGGGTCATGTGCCAGCAGGACTAAACCGCTTCTGGTGCAACAGGACACCATGATGGAAACCAGAGAGCATGGGAATGCTGTATACCTTCCTGCCACAGCAGCACCTATTTAGCTATTTGCACTGGCGTGCTTTCAAACTGCTAGGTTGGCAAGAGCTGGGAGAGAACAATGGGAGCTCATTGAACTGCTGACCTTCTGATCGGTAAGCCAAAGAGGCTCAGTGGTTTAGACCACAGTGCCACCCACGGTCCATCAGATAAGCCACAACATTGCATGCAATTCTGAAGCTGCAATCCTACACTCACATACATGGGAATAAGGCTCAATTTAAGCACATTAGCTTTAAGTAAACACATGAACATTGCACTGTGATTTCCCTCCCCCATATCTTTCTTTGAATTTGTTATCTGATGGTGTTTGTGTTTGTTGTTCAATAATGTATCAGGCACAATGAGGAGGAGGAGGAAGATGACAACAACAACAACAACAACAACAACAACAACAACAACAACAACAACAACAATGGCAACTAAAATTCTCTGGTTTTGAATTTCAATTTTCCTCCCTTAATTCCTCACCACAATTCCGTTCATCCTTGACAGTTCCCTTTCCCCTAAACACTGTTGGCCCCACTTCCTTTTGGCTTATTTAAGGAAGGTATCTCACTATGGTGCAAACTTAGGTCCATTAATTTAGTCAAGTATGTTTTTTACGTGTCTCTGGGTAAGATAAAAGTGGACTTACCTGGATCACGGTTGATAGAAATCATTGAGATGTTTCTGGGAGTTCTCAGAGATGCTGGCCTTTCTTATAGAGTTCTCCTTGGGTGTATAGAGAACATGTGGATGGCTAATAAACCGGAAGGCCAAAATTAGCACCCACATATTTTCCCTTATTTCCAAAAAAGATAATTTGGTTTAGGCTGGTCTCACCATCACACCCTTGCAGTCTCTCTAATTTTAAGAAATTAAGGGCCATTTATGAGCTGCATTAGCCAAACAGATGGCTGGCTCCAAGGTATATGTGACCCACATATAATGCCTATCGGGCTATTTACTACTAGAGAGACTTCCAATGTAGATCCTTGTTTCACTGAAATGGAAATTACCCATAGCCCCAAAAGCATTTACCTTTCACCTGCGTGGTCCTCCATAAAATGTTGGGCTACATCTTCTATTGTTTAGTGGCCATTGGTCAATGGGCTTAGGGGAGTCCTCAAAAGTATCTGGAGTGATACCATATGTTAGCTACCTCTGTTTTAACTCATTAATTACATGCTAAAATTTGAGGAACCTAAAAAAGACAAAGTGTAGTCCCCAATCAGAATCAAATAACTCCTAGTTGAGTATCATGTTCCTTACAGAGGTTAAGCAAACCTCTGATAAGTTCACATGCAGGATAGGATGACAGTGGAAGCTGGTCCATCAGGACAAGGGGGCACTGCCCCGTGAACCTCAATTTGCCCTTAGCCAGCTCCTACAAACTGCCCGCCTTCTTACTTACAATCAGTCCAGCCTCCTTAGTGTCACTGTTGCCCTTGTAGAACTCAACAAAGGGAGGATGGGGACAACACTCAAAGCAGCTGGGTCCACCTGTCATTGGCTGTGGCTCCACCAATTGTTGGCTTCCCTGCATTCCACCCCACCAGTCTCAATAAACACCAACCACTGTTGAATAGCCTTCACCTGCTGTTCCCCCAGCCCCCAAATCCCTGCTATATATATACATGTATATAAAAATGGTGAAGGTGCATGTTTGTTATTCCCCACTTTTCTCCCACAAGCACTTACCCTATCACCCTGAAATCTGGCCACAACCTCAGAGTCACATAAGGGCACCTTCACCATTTTTTAAATTATTATTATTATTAAAATAATAATAATAATAATAATAATAATAATAATACAGTGGAACCTTGGTTTCCCAACTCAATTGGTTCTGTAATTCAGTTCGACTTCCAAAACATTCACAAACCAAGGCGTGGCTTCTGATTGTCTGATCGGCCTTGGAAACAATGCGGACAGCCGAAACACACGTTTGGCTTCCAAAAAAACATTTGCAAAGCAGAACACTTACTTCCAGGTATGTGATGTTCGGGAGCCGATTTGTTCAGGAGCCAATCTGTTCAGGAACCAAGGTACCACTGTAATAAAACATTAGATTGTGGGGTTTAAGGGGGGGGGAGCTTGAACATTTGCTTCTGATATTTGTTGATTAACCAGTCCCCAGTGACTGGTCGTTCTGCAGTCCTAAGGCAGAGGTTGAAACCTCATTCTAATTAAATTTTGTGTCTCCTTTATTGACTGGAGAAGGCAGCCAACCTTCATTAGCAAGAAAAGAGTTGAATCCCTGGATTATGCTTCTGAAAGGACCAGACATTTACTTTGTCATTTTGACCATGCCAAATATCAACTAATTACCGCTTCAGTGGGTGAAGTTTCTGAAAAGGTCCTCTTAATACCTCATGTCTAGAAGGCATCACCCCTGGTTATGCTCCACATGTGCAATGAACTATGTTATTGCACTAATAGCTGGTTCCATTCCTTTTGTACACCCACTTCAAATTATATGATGGAAGACTATGAAAAGGGTTGTTCTACCCAAACCATCTCTCATCCTTCCATAAACCAGGCCACGATCGTCATGGCGATCTTCCAGATTTCCTGGGATGAATAAGAAATAAGAAAATATCCTAATCCTTAGCCTTCCATCATCTTAAAGCAAGGCCAACACAAGCAAGGCCAACACATTACATTAATTGCTGCCATTAATGTCAAATAGGGTTAGGATTTTTCCTGAAATCCCCATGGATATTTTTCTTCTTCTAATGCTCACTTTGATGTGAAAGAAAGATGTGTTTATGGGATTTCTTTGCTGGCTTCACTATATGAACAGTTCTGAACTATCAAATGCATTCTTACACATAAAAATGTAACAATTTCATGTTAATATAAAATTATGCTGCAGAAATATATGGCTTTTTTGCAGAATGTAATTATTATGGTTGTTGTTGTTGTTGTTGTTGTTGTTGTTGTTGTTGTTGTTGTTGCAGAACTACAGTGTGTGTGTGTGTGTGTGTGTGTGTGTGTGTGTGTGTGGACAAACTTATTGTTTCCCTAAGTATACATTGGTTCATAGGTCTCTAGAGTTTTGATATATATGTTCCAAATACCATTTAATTTACCATGCATAATCTTCTAACTCTAACAATTCTGTGATTCTGGGTTGGAAGAGTCAAGTCCCATGTAGAAATCTGCTTAAAATGGATTCCTCTTCCAACCCTAATGCTGGCCATATATGTGACAATCTCCTCCTTCAAGGGATGTTGTGTATTTCTTTGTCCCAGTTCTAGGTCATTGTTGGTTGCCTCCAACCATCAAAAGTGGTGGCTGACCCACAGCAGTATGGCAAAGTTTGGAGAACACATTGTTCCATTTCCCCAACATTTCCTTACCCCTATATGCCAGCTCCTAGGGGCCAAGGCACTGCCTCCCACCCCAATTTTTAATTTTTTTTAAGGGTCCGGGCCCCTCAATGTTCAGAGGGTGTTCAGTTCTGTCCCCTCGCTCCTTGCAACATCACACACATGTCAGGATGGCGCCTCAGGGCCCCCTCAATCATCTAGAGAAGATGGCACCTCTGTCCTTACCTGCTACTTTTGGGGGGGATTCTCACAGTGTAAAAGCCACTTCTGGAAATGTAGCAGACATTCAGCACTCCTTTCTGTGTTAACTGCTTCCAGAAAAACAAAACAAAGCTGTTTGCAACCCCATTACCCTGGAAAATCGTGGGGTGGAATTTGAGGATATATGAAGACATACAGCTATTTCCCACCACTTTCATGGGTGAATTGTGAGGGAATGGAAGTGTTCATAAGGGTGGTGGATGGTGACATGTCCACAATGTCACCTGCTGTTGTGTCTCACCACGTCCACTGCTGTGAATGACGGGACAGTACATCGATCAAAAAGCCACACAGTTCCATTATGCATAAGGTAATGCAGTGCGTTAGGGATGCGGGTGGCGCTGGGGGTGAAACCACAGAGCCTAGGGCTTGCCGATCTGAAGGTCGGCGGTTCGAATCCCCGCGACGAGGTGAGCTCCCATTGCTCGTTCCCAGCTCCGGACAACCTAGCAGTTCAAAAGCATGTCAAAGTGCAAGTAGATAAATAGGTACCGCTACAGCGGGAAGGTAAACAGCGTTTCCGTGTGCTGCTCTGGTTCGCCAGAAGAGGCTTTGTCATGCTGGCCACATGACCTGGAAGCTGTATGCCGGCTCCCTCAGCCAATAACGCGAGATGAGCGCTGCAACCCCAGAGTTGGTCATGACTGGACCTAATGGTCAGAGGTCCCTTTACCTTTACCTTAATGCAGTGTGTATGTTCAAAACCAGCAAAGAAGAGCTAAAATTATAACCAGGGAAACTAACACAATAATCCTAAATGCACTCTTGGTCATTGATACAGATAGGCAGAATAGCCCTTTCTGTTCTGTTTTGCTAGTGCACAAATGTAAGTCTGTTACATCCCATTTTTCTTACTGATCTTTCAAACAAAAAACAAAAAACACAACAGCAACAGCACACCACCACAACCTGCCCAAGGCCCATTTTATGTTCTGATGTTCTTCTGAATGCCAGTTCCTGGAAACTGCAGGGGAGCAGAGTGCTCTTGTGTTCAGGTCCTGCTTGTGGACTTCACCCTGGGGCACCACTGTGAAAAGGTAAAAGGTAAAGGTAAAGGACCCCTGGACGGTTAAGTCCAGTCAAAGGTGACTATGGGGTTGCAGTGCTCATCTCATTTTCAGGCCAAGGGAGCCGGTGTTTGTCCACAGACAGCTTTCCAGGTCATGCGGCCAGCATGACTAAACCGCGTCTGGTGCAACGGGACACGGTGACAGAAACCAGAGCGCATAGAAACATTGTTTACCTTCCTGCCACAGCAGTAACTATTCATCTACTTGCACTTTGACATGCTTCCGAACTGCTAGGTTGGCAGGAGCTGGGAAAGAGCAACGGGAGCTCACTCCATCGTTGGGATTCGAACCGCCAACCTTCTGATCGGCAAGCCCAAGAGGCTCAGTGGTTTAGACCAGTGTTTCCCAACCTTGTGCCTCCAGCTGTTTTTGGACTACAATTCCCATCATTCCTGACCACTGGTCTTGCTAGCTAGGGATGATGGGAATTGTAGTCCAAAAACATCTGGAGGCACAAGGTTGGGAAACACTGGTTTAGACCACAACAGATTCAGCAGGGCTCTTAACATTCTTTACAATGGCTATGTTCTATGTAGTCCAAAACATCTGGAGGGCCAAAGTTTGGGGATGCCTGGTCTTGAACAAGACACCAGAAACATCTGACTCCACCCATCTACAACGGAGTCCAGTGCCACCTAGTGAATAAACTATTTACTAACGTAGAATCATAAAATTGTAGAGTTGGGTGGTATCCCAAGGGTCATCTAGTCCAACCCCCTGCAATGCAGGAATCACAACTAAAGCACCCATGACAGAAGGAGAGTCCACAACTCTCTTCCTGGTGCTTAATTGGAATCTCCTTTCTTTTAACTCAAAACCATGAGTTCAAGTTCATCCATCAACAGCATCTCCACCAAGGGCTGGGAGAGAACCCTTTCTGAAACTATGGAGAGTTGCTGCAAATCAGTAGGGAATACTGAGCTATATGGACCAACGGTCTGATTAGATATAAGACAACTTCCTAGGTTCCTCTATTACATCTTATAGAATGCCCTTCCCATACATCTTGTTATAAACTATAATGCCCAGGTTGTGGTTTTGAGGCTTACCTCAGCATCAAGCTCAAGAGATGCCTGCAAAAAAGACACCCCCTTGTTTTCTTTATTTGATCTCCTTTGTGATAGGTGGTGAAAATAATGCATGTTGGCCAGGGATACATCTCCCAGAACTCCCCTCTGCATGGATTTAAGAAAAAGTATTAATAACATAGTGCAAATACCTTCTCCAGCGAGTCTAAAATTACAAGGGTTGAGAAGCATGTTAACTGCAAATTAATAAGGCGCAAAAGCACTAAACCAGTATGTGAGATTAGTATGAACACTGGGTTGACATCTAATTAGATTTTCTTTTTGTAGATGAGGTCCCTTAGGCTGTGTGAAGATCTATAAAAAAGAACTCTTGGATGAAGAGTATTCCAGAAAAAAATCTCATCTGAAATATCTCTTCAGACATCAAGGTAGGCCCTAGTTGATTTTAAAATTTGTGAAATGCTTCTGTGCATATATTTTTTTTAAAAAAAAAACTGTGGGTGCGAGCCAAAGTTAATTGGGGATGGGTCGTAAGTCAGTAGCAGAGCATATTGGGATGCATTGCACAAGAGATATTCCGCCCTTCCCTAGCATCTTCCATTTTTTATTCTAAAGGATCAGGTAGCAAGAAAGACCTTGGATGGAAACCCTAGAAAGCTGTTGAAACTGTAAGGATGTTAGAGAATTATGACAAAAAGAGAAATAGAAGCAGATGATATAAAAATAAAAATAATAAAAAATTGTCCAGTAGCACCTTATAGACCAGGATTGGGCAGCTCCCAAGGGACTGTGATCTACTCACAGGGTTAAAAAAAACTGGGGCAGATCAAAATTGTTGAGCTTTTTTTTCTTTTTCTTTTAGGAAGGAAAGCCCTGTTTTTAATGGGTTCAGGTTCAGGTCAGAGTTGTTCAGCTTTCTTTAGGGAAGAGGAAGCCCCAGGTTTTTTTTGGGGGGGGGGTGTTCAGGGCAAAAGTGTTGACCTTTTTTAGGGGAGCCAAGCTCGTTGAGCTTCGTTGGGGGCAGCCAGTGATCTACCAGTGATCTACCACAGACGCCCAGTGATCTACTGGTAGATCATGATCTACCTGTTGGATGTATAGACCAACTAAATTTATTCTGGTATAAGCTTTTGTGTGCATGCACACTTCTTCAGATACACTGAAGCAGAAGTCACCAGACCCTTCTAGTGGGAGGGTGGGGTGTTAACAACTGTTAACGACTGCAATTAGTCCTACGGGAAAAAGCAGGGATAGTATGCAGATGACCAAAAATAGCTTTAGTATGTGTAATGAGACAAGAATCCAATATCTCTATTCAGACCAGGTCTCTCCATAGTTTTCAGTTTGGTAATAAGTTGTAATTCAGCAACTGCATCAGACCAACACAGCTACTTACCTGAATGTAGAAGCAGATGATGTTTCCTTTATCATCCTATGATAAAGAGATTAATCCAGGGAATAGGATTGAGATTTGTTATTGTTGCTGCTTTCAAACTGTGTACAATCCATAATGGATTAGGTTTCCCTTTCCCACTTCCCTTGTCTTTCTTTTGCACTGAAATAAAGGGGGTGGAATAACGTATGGACAATGTAACTTGCGTAATTAATGGCGTACATCGTGTAATTCCACCACAGTGGACAGTGAGATGAGTAATGTTGGTTTTGGCAGAGGACAAATGGCAGAGGAATGGGAATGGGAACGGGGCACCACAATTTAAGAAGGATATGGCAAGCTGGAACATGTGCAGAGGAGGGTAACCAAGATGATCAAGGGTCTGGAAATCAAGCCCAATGAGGAACGGTTGAGGGAACTGGTTATGTTTAGTCTAGTAAAGAGGAGACTGAAAGGAGATAGGATAGCCATTGCCAAATATCTAAACAGCTGTCACATGAAGCAAGTTTGTTGTTACCTGCTTCAGAGGCTAGGAGCTAAACCAATGGATTCAAGTTGTTTAGTCATTTAGTCGTTTGTTGTTGTTTAGTCATTTAGTCGTGTCCGACACTTCGTGACCCCATGGACCAGAGCTATATAATCCCTAGTGTAGTAAAATAAGACCTTTGGAGCGGGCATTTTTTTTTAAAAAAAGTTTTTTATGAACCACCCTACTGAACATGCAATGCCTTTCAGTGGAGCAGGGTCAAGATATTAACTGATATGCAAGAAATTTCAGATATAGCTATATAATCCCTAGTCTAGTAAGATAAAACCTTTGGAGCAGGCATTTTTTTAAAAAAAAAAATTATGAACACCCTAATGGGTACATTCATTTCAAGGCATCCACTTGGAGCAGAACTTAGATAATCATCCCATAAGCTGCTGAGGGTGAACAAGAGCGTAGATTTTAATGGTGTGTGTAAGAAGGAGGAGTGGTGGTGACTCCAGTTTTTCAGAACTCCTTTGGCAATACACCCTTAATGCCCGCCTCTCCTGAGTCTACACTCTCACTGCCATTCTAGGCAGCTGCTCTTCTTCGGCATCACTGACACTAAGCTGTAGTGGTCGCTACTTCTATTTCTCACCACCGCTGCTTGTTCATCTCACCTGGGGCCAGAGTGAGGGGCAGGTGAGCAGGCTTGTCACGATTGCGAAGAGGAGGAGCAAGTCCAGGGGGACTCTCGTCAATGATCTCTGGCCCCCACTAGTGTGCATGCCCTCAGCGGCTGCCTGGCTGCAGTGGCATAGCATGGGTTGCCAGTGCCTGGGACCATGTGGAATTGAGGAAGGGAAATGGACACAGTATGCATGCACTTTCAACTGCCTAATGGCATCCCTGTCACCCAGGAGATCACAGCCACGGAGATAAGAAAAGAGAAGTCATTCCGTTGTCTGGAGAGATCACTTTCTGGTTCACGTGGAAGAAGCCGTTTTCAGCTGAGCTCAGCGACTGAAACACACAGCTGTATTGAGGCAGCACCGGGTGTTGAAATTTTCACCCCTAAGAATTTTGCACCTGGGGCAACTACCCCTGTGCCCCCCCTCCATGCTACGTCACTGTCTGGCTATGCCAATAGTTGCTGCCAGCTCTGAAAAGTAGGAAGCTCCTTAGGAGAAGGTGGTGGAGGAAGTTAGAAGTTTTAAAAAAAGGAAATTGATCTGGCGGCAAAGAGGAGCACAGCGACTTGTTGCAGGTCCTTCCCTGAACTAGATCATTCCCACCAATGATTTTTTCCTGCTTTTTTTGGATTTCAGGTGTGCCTCTTTCCAAGAAAGATGATCGGCATCAGTCTTCTAAGCAACTATCCACCGGGTGGCCTTCAAACGATCCATACACCACAAAGCATCAGTAGCACAGGCCCTAGCATCTCTCACACGAGCTGCTACAAACCTTATCACTGTGGCAGCAGCTGCTACAGACCACAAGGTCATGGTTATGTGTCTAGCTATGGCGGAAGCTGCTATAACCCTTGTGGCTACAGCAGCCAATCCAGTTATGGGGGAAGCTGCTACAGACCACAAGGTTATGGTTATGTGTCTGGCTATGGCGGAAGCTGCTATGATCCTTGTGGCTACAGCTGCCAATCCAGCTATGGGGGAAGCTGCTACAGACCACAAGGTTATGGCTATGTGTCTGGCTATGGCGGAAGCTGCTATAACCCTTGTGGCTACAGCAGCCAATCCAGTTATGGGGGAAGCTGCTACAGACCACAAGGTTATGGTTATGTGTCTGGCTATGGCGGAAGCTGCTATGATCCTTGTGGCTACAGCTACCAATCCAGTTATGGGGGAAGCTGCTACAGACCACAAGGTTATGGCTATGTGTCTGGCTATGGTGGAAGCTGCTATAACCCTTGTGGCTACAGCAGCCAATCCAGTTATGGGAGAAGCTGCTACATACCACAAGGTTATGGTTATGTGTCTGGCTCTGGCAGGAGCTGCTATAACCCTTGTGGCTACAGCAGCCAATCCAGTTATGGGGGAAGCTGCTACAGACCACAAGGTCATGGTACCACCTCTGGGAAATCCTGCTATGGACCACGTAGCTATAAATCCCTCTCCAGTTATGGCGGAAGCTGCTATGAACCATGTGTCCATAGTCCCCTCTACAGTTACAGCAAAAGCTGCTCTGGGTCACATGGCTATGGTTACACCTCTGGCTATGGCGGAAGCTGCTACGACCCATGTGGCTATAGTCCCCTCTCCAGTTATGGCGGAAGCTGCTGCAAGCCACAAGGTATTGGCTACCTCTCCAATCAAGGCAGCAGCAGCAGCTGCTACAAACCACGTAAATATAGCAGTGTCTGCAGTTATGGAGGAAGCTGCCACGAACCACGTGGTTATGGGTACCGCTGCGGTTATGGCGACAGTTCCTGCGACCCGTGCTATGCTCCCAGCTGCCAGCAGCCACGCTATGCCTACCGGCGCCGTTACAGCTGTCAACCCGCTTCCAGTGACCCGTGTTACTACGGCTCAGGATCATCACAACCATCCAGCCACTGGAGGCATGGCAGTGGCAGCTCTAGTGGTTGTGGGCCATGCTAAACCCGGGGGGGGGGGGGGGGATATCCAGGAAGACCAAGAAGACTCAAGATATTTGAAAGCATTGCTGAGTTTAGTACATATTGTTTCTTATGAGAAATGCTCATCCCATCCAAAACAAATACTACAATTCCAGTTGGAGTGAACCCAAAGTTTTGATGTTTGGAACCTTTGGAAATTAAGTTTTTTTGTTTCTCAAAGTTCTCGATCACATAACTTTACAAATTGCTTTGCAAATCAGACCTTGGTCAGCTAAACTTTGTTACCTTTATGTCATTTTCCTGCATTCCACACCTGCATTCTTTTTATTCACACCCTCTCAGTAATGTTACGAGCAGCTACATTCCACATCCTTGTTTCCAATAAAGCTTTGCATTGCATAAGATTGTTTGTCTTTTCCTGGGTCCTTTCAATCATGTGTGGCGATGAGATGAAGAAATGCCATCGCCTTGTTTATGAATTAATGAAAAATTTAATGCAGGGCACAGTTGAAGTATGGAATTCTCTCCCACAGGAGACAGCGCTGGCCTCCATTTTGAATGGCTTTAAAAGAACAGTAGAAAAAATAAAAATAAAGGAGGACAAGCCCAAGCTCTACCTCCATAGTCAGAAGCAGTTGCCTTCTGAGTACCAGTTTCTGGGGCTCACAGGTGAGAAGAGTTGCTGTCGTGGTCCCATTGGCATCTGGTTGGCAACTGTGAAAAGAGTGTGAGACTAGATGGACCACTGACCTAAATCAGCAGGTTCTCTCCCCCCCCCCATTTTAAAATGGGGATGAGTGTGATTTGCTTCCATTCATATTTCAATGTGTGCCCACCTAATGTGTATTTCCGAAATGAATACCTGAGCTAAAACATACCTACAATTAGAAATTCACACTTCCACAAATTTGTTGGCAATTTTAATCAAAGCACTCTCATGACAATCTTGCGATACTAAGGGTAGTAGACCAGTGGGGTCCTATGCCAAATCTGTAATTCAACAGAGGGGAGGTTAGCCTCTAAGTGCAATGAAGCATTTGCAACACAGGATGGAACAGGAAAAAAAATTGCCTTAGGAATTTAGATTGAACAGATACAAGGTGAGTGCCTGTCCAAATCTGAGCCCCATATAATAACTAAGGTAGGGATTTTGCTTTAAACACTTCAAGTGCTGATGGTATGTGATTGTCACCTATTTAGAAGAAATGATCAGCAAAATGCTTAAGATTGATTGTTAATTGCATTCATAAGCTAAGTCATGCCCATTAACATTAAGGGTGCTATTCTGAGGATAGCAAAGATTATAGATAGATGATTGACTGAGTGATGATTCAGAAATTGATGACTAGGAAAAAAAGAAACCGAAATTGACGGAGGGCTATATACAATGTTATTGCTACTCAGAGTAGACCCATGGGAAATGATGGACTTGAATTTCAATGGGTCTACTCTGTGCAGGACGGAACTTGGATACAACCCAGATTCTCCCATGCACAGCAGAAGCACCCAGAAGCAGAAATAAGGACCTTTTCTGAAGAATCAGGCTAGAAGCAATTAATTTTGTTTCCTCCTGACCCATGACAAGTAACATGAAAGGAGCAAGCAGGGTGTTGTCCCTTCTATTACACCGAGATTGTGATCTGGCATTGTAAACAAAGAAGCCTGGATAATTATAGGGATTTCAAAGCATGGCCCTTCTGACAGCCTTGGGTCACTGATGAATGAACAGCTTCAACCACAGTTTATTCCTAGGTGCTGGCATGGAGACTCCAAATAAAAAGGGGGCACCATTTTGGATTTAGGACAAGGGCATCAAAGATTCCATGACCACGTGAAATTTCTCAATGTGGAGTCAGACTATTGGTCCATCTAGAGCAGACCCGGGGCACCTGAGTTCTCCAGATGTTGGAAAATGCAAGGGGATGGGTGGCATTTTAAAAAAATACAACGGCTAGCTCATAAGGAGCAACGTCTCTTACTGATGAGTAAATGCAGCAGTCTTCCCCCTCCCCAATGGGAAGGGGAAGCTATTTAGATTAGGAGTGGGTAATCTGGTGCCCACCAGATGTTTTTCTTAGAATCTAAGACTCTAACTCCCATCAGCCCCAGCCAGCATGCCTAATCATCAGGGTTGGTGGGGACAGCAACATCTGGAGGACCATAGCTTCCCCACCCTTGCCATAAACAGTTTGTAGTGAGATTATTTAAAGGGCCACCTGTGTCTATATGAATTTGTGTAGGCCAGGCATCCCCAAACTATGGCCCTCCAGCTGTTTTGGCCTACAACTCCCATGATCCCTAGCTAACAGGACCAGTGGTCGGGGAAGATGGGAATTGTAGTCCAAAACATCTGGAGGGCCAAAGTTTGGGGATGCCTGGTGTAGGCCCACAGGGATCTTTCTTATAGGCTTATTATTAGAATCCATCCAATCCACGGTGGTCTTAAATACCTTGTTTCCCCAAGCAATTCATATCCAGATATGCTTGCTGGTGTATACCAGTTCTGGAAAACCTGTGTCCCTCCAGTTTTAGTTGGTCTTCCAACTCCCATCGTCCAGAGATGGTGGGAGTTCTGGTTCAGCAACATCTGGAGGACCAAAATGTTTCCCACACCTGGTCTATACTTTTATGCATTGCTGTCTTTACCTATGGTAGCATTGTGCTAGATAATTAATGTCTTGGATTAGTTCTGACGGTTGCCTCTGTGAAGAGCTTTGAGAGGATTTTTTACCCTTAAAGAGAATCTGTACAGAAATAAAGAAGCTGGAATTCTAAAATGATTTTTTGCAGGTATTGAGGGAAAGGTTCTGGGGCGTATGATACTTCCATTTGTACTGCTCAGGGTATAAGGCAGGTTTGGGGAACCTTTGGTCATCCAGAATCTTCCAAACTACAACTCCCATCTGCTCTAGAATTCACTGCTAATGGCGAAGGATGATGAGAACTGTTGTTCAACAACATCTAAAGGGCCCAAAATTCCTCATGCTTGTTATAAGCAATGATTCTAAGGTCTGCACCTGATTGACACCAAAGAATCACCTTTTGTCTTAAAGAGTTTATCAAAAGCAGAAGACCATTCAAGGAACTGCTGCATTTGGATCAGCTGAAGTTCCTGAGTTGTCTTCGAGGACAGTCCCACACAGACATAGCTGCCAACTTTTCCCTTTTCTCGCGAGGAAGCCTATTCAGCATAAGGGAAAATCCCTTAAAAAAAGGGATAACTTGGCAGCTATGCACAGAGCACATTGCAACAATCCAATCTATATTATTTTAAGGGCAGTTAAAGAAATTTCAGATAGAATCGCTTAGCGATTCCATGCAACGTTATCCATTTCCACTGGTCTTCGTGCATCAGGCATGGGTGTTCCCAAGTCAGAGTTGCTAAGCCTCTATTGAAAGCACAAAAGTGTGTTTCAGAGGAGTTCACCTGCATTGTCTCATCTGAAAAAAACTGCTCAGAGAAGCTCAGCTGCCTTTGCAATTACTTCTAACTGCTGTAATTATGCTTATTAAAAATCCCAGTTTCTTTGTTTGAGTTGGTTCCTTCCCCGCTCCCACCCCAATACAAGCTACCTGGAAAAGTAGTTTCATACCATGACTCTCTTGTAGAACATGTCTCTGTGTCAGCGTCATAAGACACATAAACCTCCTGAGGATTTCTGCTTGGGAGTTTTTTTGTTGTTTTTTGTTTGCAAGCTAATCAAACAACACTATTGTTTCTCAAAAGGCTGAAGGGGCAACTAAAGCCCAGAGCTGTTTTTTTATGAAGTTAAAGCTGTAAAAACGTCAGCTTTGATGACACAGTTTCAAAGCCTGCATGGGTCCAGTTTTAAAGCACCTGACTTGCATGCAGAAGGTCCCTGGCGTCCCCAGGTCTGGTTGGGAACGTATCAAATCTGAAATTCTGGACAGTTGCTGTTCGTCAACACAGCGCTACCTTGGTTTAAGTACACAATTGGTTCCGGAAGTCTGTACTTAACCTGAAGCGTACTTACCCTGAAGCAAACTTTCCCATTGAAAGTAATGTAAAGTGGATTAATCCATTCCAGATGGGTCCACGGAGTACTTAAACTGAAAGTAGTCAAACCAAGGTAGATGAACCAATAATCTGACTTTGTATAAGGCAACTCCCTAAGTTTCTATTTAAGTCAGCCCTTCATCCAGAATCCTGGGGGGATGGAATCTTACTATATTTCTAGGGGAAGGACCATTTTCCATGGGGTAGAACACATGCTTGGCTAACAGAAGGCTCCAAGCCAGGTTGAATCTCCTGTAGGGTATCTCCAGGTTTCCTCCATTCTGAAACCTGGAGAGCAGCTGTTGGACATTGTTAGCAATGCACATTGGATGGACCAATGTGCCTGAGAAGGCAGCTCATGTTGGCTTCTTACCAGGGGCGTACCCAGGATCAAAACTGGGGGGGGGGGGCAAGAGAGGGGAAGAGAGAGAGAGGGAGGGAGGGAGGGAGGGAAGGAAGGAAGGAAGGAAGGAAGGAAGGAAGGAAGGAAGGAAGGAAGGAAGGAAGGAAGGAAGGAAGGGGTGGGTGATAGAGAGGGGGAAGGGAGGGAGGGATAGAGAGAGAAACATGAAGGAAGAAAGAGGCGTAAACAGCCCAGTTTCCATAACCCACAACGACTTTCCCCCTTCGGTTTCAGAGGGAAAAAGTGTGGGTTATGGTCCATAAAATATGGTAATTTTTTTGCTTGGGGGGCAGCTGCCCCCCTGCCCCTTGCTGGGTACACCCATGCTTCTTACCCAAGGTTCACCTAGCTAGAAGGACATAATCTCTTCCCCATCTTTTACTGGGGAGCCACTACTTGCCCAGAGGTCTAGGCATGCCAGTACTTTTAAAATTGGCTTAAAGTTGGTTAGCAGTTCCTCCAAGTTATAAATCAATAAATAAAATCATTTTACCAATGCTTGAGTCTCATGAGTCTGCTTTGTAGGCATGTGGGCAGTAGGCCTTTGGTTTTATCCAGTGTAATTTTGAGGGAACAGGGAATTCCATATGTCAGCCTTGAATTAGTGACCTTCCCTTCGCTTGCCTTGGGCTTCGCTTGCCTGCCATCTTCCTCAGGAGTAATGACACCATCTGGGAGAGGTTTCAATTTCTTATTCTTTATAACAAAGGAATCCCATGAAGCTTCACAAACACTCATTAAGGTTACACACATGCAAAGTGGTGCATTATATGGGGAGAGAGATTGTGGCCACACCTTCCTGCTGCATTGCTCAATATGCCCCATTTTACAATATTTTACAGAGTAATCCTATATTCATATACTGAGTAAGTTTAATTGGACTTCCTCCCAGTTGACTATAGTTTGGTTTGTGTTGTTATTTTTTTGTTCTTGTTTTTATTATGTATTTTGAGTTTTTAGATGACTTTTTAATGCTGTGAACCACCCTGAGATCTACGGATGAAGAATGGTATACAAATTTAATAAAGAATGAATAAAGGTGTGGAATAGGAGGAAGTTCCCATTTCATCAGAGAAATGTTGGAGGGTATGGGCTCAGGACACATGACTGTATTGCTTTCAGGGCTCTCAGCAGAATACACAGTTAACTGCCCTCATACTTCTTTGTGTCAATGGAGTCCTCAGAACCTAGTGAAGCGTCCTAACCCAGGTCTCTGCAAACCAGGGGTGACTAGCCCATGTGCCTCCAGATGTTGCTGAACCGCAGGTGCCATCATTCCTGACCATTGGCCATGGTGGATGGGTCTGATGCGAGGTGGAGTCCTATCAACATCTGGTTGGTTACCCATGAAATGATAGTTCAGGGATAAGCCTTCCATCACTACTCGGCTGCCTCGGGGTGCCTATCAGCCTACGCCAGGGGTCAGCAACCTTTTTAGCTGTGGGCCGGTCCACTGTCCCTCAGGCCATGTGGGTGGCCAGACTATATTTTGAAAAAAATAATGAACAAATTCCTATGCCCCACAAATACCCAAGAGATGCATTTAAATAAAAGGACACATTCTACTTATATAAAAAACACACTGATTCCTGGACTGTCCACGGGCCGGATTGAGAAGGTGATTGGGCCACATCCGGCCCATGGGCCCTAGGTTGCCTACCCCTGGCCTACGCTGTGCTTCTCCTCTGACAACCACATTGAACCAATGACCCGATTAGGTGTGCCTTCAGTTAGCCAAATCACCCTCAGTTAAACCAACAGAATTTCTCTATTCCTTTTTTAAAAAGCCATCTACATTTTGTGGGATTTAATGACGTAGCACATGAATGCTGTATTCCACATGCCCAGCCGGAGGTACGTCCCATTCAATTAAATGCGGCATACTCCCAGGTAAGTGGGACCGAAGTTGCAACTTTCATCGGCTTATCAGTAATACCACTGAAGTCGCTTTGAAGTGGTTGAAACACTGATGTGTAAATGTTAATATTTCCCAATGTATTCAAGTCAATGGAAGGATATACCACAAGAGACAGTGGTGGTGCAGTGGTTAGAGTATTGGACTATTACCTCAGAGAGCAGAGTTCCAATCTCAACCCAGTTATGAAGCTCTCTGAGTGACCTTGAATCAGCCAGTATCACAGCCTAAACTATCTCATGGGGTTGCTATGAACATAAAGTTGAAAGAAAGAGTCGTGCACACTTCCTTGAGCTCTTTGGAGTGGGACAAACATCACCATTATACTTCTACTGGAGAAAGAGAGAATAGAAGGGCCCCTTTCTCAGTAACATTGTCAAATAAGAGACGACAGTGGATAGAAGGCCTCTTTCTGATAGGTGTCCAGGTTCCCAGTGGAGTCCACGTTCCCAGCTTGATAGCACAGTAACCGTAGGTAATTAAAAAGGAGGATTTATTGCCAAAACAAGCAGATAGCTCCAGAGGGCTCCAACAAAGCCTCTGGCATCATTACTCAAGATGACCCTTCTGAAGACTATTTCCGGCGTCTATAGAAGATATTGAACTTATCACCCTTGTGTCTCTTGTTTTGCTTCCTATTTAGCAGCCCTCCTATTTGCCGACTCTTCAGACTTAATGGATCAGCTCCAACCTCTTCCTGTTCTCAGAGGCTGTCTCTGAGTTTGTTCATGCCTATTTGTGCTTCCTGTGAGCTTTGGCTGTGTTCTAGCCTGCTCTCAGCTACTCCCTTAACAGCCTGCCCGTCAAGGTCAGGAAGAGCCGAAGTCTGCAGCTGCCGGCTCTCCCCTGCCTGACTAACATCCAAGCCTCTGTTCCTGGCTGCTTTCTGCAGTTGGCTGTAAACCTTTGCTTGGAGCTGGCTCATTCCTGACTCTTTCTAAGGATCATTGTCAGATGGCAGTGCATAGATTCCACTTCTAATCAATGCACTCCTCCTTTTGGAGCAGAAAAGACACTGCCCCAGAAGTCCAACGTGACCCAAAAGGCAAAATCTAAATACATATGATATCCTTGCTCAATTTTTTATCTTGTGGTGTGCATCTCAGAAGGTAAACACTGGCAGCTGGGAGGATTTGTTCTTTCAAACAGATTTAGGTCATAAGACTATCAGAAGAGTTTGGCTGGATCACACCACAGGGGCAAAAAGGCAATGAGCTTCCCCCACTGCATTATTCTCAACAAGTGGAATTCAGAGGTAGAGTCCCTCAAAAGCTGGAGATTTATGTTACCATGTCCATGTGGCAGACTTGTGCTTCTCCACAAATTTGTCTCATCTCCTATTGACTCCGTGTAAGTCAATGGTTATACCTTCCTCACCACCATCAACAGCTCATCTCTTCTCTATCAACAACCTCACAGGGTTGGTGTGGGGGTTAAAGGAGGAGGGGGAGAAGCATGGATGCCACATTGAGCTCTTGGGGGAAAACAAATCAGATATAAATGTGAAATTTAAAACAAACAAACAAACAGGATCCAATCTTATGGGCCTGGCCAGCATAAGGAGGTCCACAGATTACCAATGTTGCCTTAATCACTCAGTAGCTATTCTTTGTTCCTTTCTCAAAGCTTATGAGTCCCAGGTAAAGGTAAAGGGTAAAGAGACCCCTGACCATTAGGTCCAGTTGTGACCGACTCTGGGGTTGTGGCACTCATCTCACATTATTGGCCGAGGGAGCCGGCCAGCGGCGGAGCTTCATGCCCTGCCACCAGGGGCGGAGAGCAGATGCGCTGCCCCCAGTGACGTGGTGCACATTCTGGGGGCGGGGTGCAGCACGTGTTCTGGGGGTGTGGCGCACCGTGCGCAATGAGGTGCGCAGTGACGTGGAGCGCGTTTTGGGGGTAGGGTGCGCCATGTGCAATGATGTGGTGTGCGTTTTGGGGCAGGGCGTGCCGCGCGCAGTGATGTGGTGCGTGTTTTGGGAGCGGGGCGGGTAGCAGCGATGGTGCCCCTGGGATCGCGTCGCTCGGGGCGCACCGCCCCTATCTTCTTACGCCCCTGGAGCCGGCGTACAGCTTCCATGTCATGTGGCCAGCATGACAAAGCACACAGAGCAGCACACAGAAATGCTGTTTACCTTCCCGCTGTAGTGGTACCTATTTATCTACTTGCACTTTGACAAGCTTTCAAACTGCTAGGTTGGCAGGAATGAGTACCAGAGCAACTCCTTATTCCCTGGGATGCTAGAAGGGAGGAAAAGAGATGTTGCAAACAGGCCAGTGAACAAAAGCTGCTGCAAACAATCCATGCCTCAATCCTTTGAGGAGGGAATACATCAGGCCAGAAATCTCACAAACCCTCATCATCATCACAGGCGCTCCGCTCTCGATATTCCAGATCATTTGCTGTTTGGGAGACAGGCATTAAGCACAGCTATGATTCATTCTCTCTCTCTCTCTCTCTCTCTCTCTCTCTCTCTCTCTCTCTCTCTCTCTCTCTCTCTCTCTCTCTCTCTCTCTTAAAAATGCTGTCATATGACAAAGCCAGGGCAGGCATCTGAACATGACTTGATAAGCTGCTGCTGACAGGTATTCATATCCCATGACAAGGAACAAACCATTACAGGGATCTTGCAAAAGCACTTCAAAGATCCTTCTTTCCCTTTGTTGGGAATCCAACCAGTACCTCTCCCTGCCTCGAGGGTGTAATTATCCCCTGTTTTGCCTGCCTTGCAGAAAAAAGGGCAAGCAGTGGTTATGAAAATTACTCAAGGGTAATAGTGCAAGGCTTGTTTTGAAGAAGCAATGAAGAGTGGCAGAGATTCACAGTCTCTCTCCCCCCCCCAGTCCATCTCACCCCAGAAAAATGGAGTCCGTTGAATATTTTAAGAAGTTGTCATAATTTTAGCCTCTTGTTGCTTGGCTGCTCATTCCACACCATGAATAAATGCAGGAACCCCCCCCCCCCCACACACACACACACAAGTGTCCTTATTTTCCAGGGACACTCCTGGATTTACATAAACCGCCCCAGTTTCTGACTTAATCCTGGAATGTCCCACTTTTCCTTGGACAGGCATGTCCAACAGGTAGATCGTGATTACTGGACATCCGTGGTAGATCACTGGTAGATCATTGGCTCCCCCAAAGAAGC
This sequence comes from Zootoca vivipara, assembly GCF_965207765.1. Classification (NCBI taxonomy): domain Eukaryota; kingdom Metazoa; phylum Chordata; class Lepidosauria; order Squamata; family Lacertidae; genus Zootoca; species Zootoca vivipara. The sequence continues at coordinate 36,015,644 of NC_142599.1, forward strand.
TGAACAACTGTGGCTCCCCTAAAAAAAGCTCAATATTTTACCTACTCCCTGAAAAAAACTCAACAACTTTGACCTGAACCCCCAAAAAGGTTTTTAACTCTGTGAGTAGATCACAGTCTCTTGGGAGTTCGCCACCCCTGCCTTCGGACATCCCTATTCTCATCTGAGAAATGTTGGAGGGTATGGAGATATGCGACCCCTAATCCGATTTATTAACTATACAACCTTTATAAGACATCTAAAGACAGTCCTGTTTAGGGGAGGTTTTTTTAAAAAAATGTTTAAAGTTTTCTTATGTTTTTATATTTGTTGGAAGCCACCCAGAGTGGCTGGGGCAACACAATCAGATGAGTTGGGTATAAATAATAAAAAATTATTATTATTATTATTATTATTATTATTATTATTATTATTATTATGGAATAGGGTGCTCTTTTTAAAATAAGAGAAATGTTGGAGGGTATGTGAGGGAGAGGGAGAGGGAGAGGGAGAGAGAGAGAGAGAGGGAGGGAGGGAGGGAGAGATAGGGGGGGGGAGAGAGAAGCCATATTCACACCATACATTGAAAGCACTAATAACCACTTCAGACAATCATAGATTCCCCCAAAGAATTCTAGGAGCTGTTGTTTGATAAGGGTGCTGAGAATTGCTAAGAGGCCCCTACTACCCTCGGAGAGCTACAGTTCCAGGAATTCCCTGTAAAGAAGGGTGCTAGCCATGATGGCAATAGTTCACTGCTATTGTTTGAGAAAGTTTCCTGGGAAGACCAGCTACTGGGGAGAACTACCACTGTGCTCAGGTCAGGGGCGGAGGAAGGGGGTGCAGTTGGTGCGGTCCGCCCCGGGTGTCACCACTGGGGTGTGTGTGACAAAATGCCTGGCGGCACTCACCACAGAGCCTGCAGTGTGCCTGAGCCACTGGGAGAGATGTGGTGGCTTGAGCGTGTACAGGCTCCGCACTGCCCAAACGGTCCGCTCGCTGCCTCTCCCCCAGCTGTAGGGCGGCTGAGTGGAGGAGGCAGGCAGACTCTGGAGGCCTCGCAGTGAGCCCTGCCCTCGCCCCGCCCCTGTGGGCAACTCGGCCCACCCCTGGGCACACCGCCCCAGGCGCCCAAGCGGCTTCCTCCGCCACTGGCTCAGGTCCTGCTTGCAGACTTTCCAAAGGCCACTGTGAGAAGAGAACGCTGTACAAGATGGGACCCCTTTAGCCTAATCTAGCAAGGGTCTTCTGATGTTCACCTGTTAAGGATACTGTATCATCTTCGCAATAAGATTAACCTGTTTTTAAGGGTATATCTAAAATTACAAAACCATACAGAAGCTCACTGCACCTTGTCGAAATCTGTCAAATCAAACACAGTCATTCAGATGATTAAATCAGTATTACAGGCTTCGGGCTGTAACTTATTTGTTTTTCTTTCCTAATTGGTCTTCCGATACATGGGTTTATGTCAATTGCGCAACCTGGCATTTCAGTCTCCTTATGTGTACATCCCTGGATGATTTAATTATTTCCTGGGTTCAGATTTAAGGGTGTGTGTGTGTGTGCAAGTCTTGAAAGTTTCAGCAGAAAGAAACAGGAAACCCCACAACCACGATAGCAATATTGCAGTCCTCATGACCATAGGATAGCATCCAGGGACTCAGCTACGTTAGTCATAAGCAACACTTTGAATGCATTATAAACATGCAATAACAGATGGCGACAGAGAGCAAACAAATTTTCTATGCGATTTTTACATGGGTTTTTCTTTCTTTCTTTTGTGATAACTATATAATTTCTGACTTATTTATAGTGGGTTTTCCCCCTGTATGTAGATCCACCCCAGGTCATTCCTATCATTTGGAATGTCATGGGGTTCGCCATACCTTACATTAGAGAGGTGTCCTCACTCACAATGGAATATTGTAATTATGGTGGAATTAGCACATCATTTAAAATCTAGACAAGGACTATAATTTCCAGTCTGTTTTTTGTAAATATAGCTTGGCATCATTTTATTACTTATACAGCCAAAAATACATTTTCCATTCAACCTCACATATTTGGCATTTGAATTGACTGGTGTAATATTCTGGCGATTTTTAAATTTTCAGATTTCACTCCTGATGTAGCCAGTGTAGACAATAGCGATCTAGATGGACCTAAAGTCTCACTCAGTTTAAGGCAGCTCTTATGTCCCCAAATGTCTAATCAACCAAATCAGTCAGTCCTTCACATATACTGTCCCAGACCCTGCCATAAATAACTAAATAGCGAATAAGTATTTGGGGCCAATAATTGATTCGTTCACCAAAAAGTCACCATGTACAGGCAACTCCCTGTTTGTGCGAGGGTTGCGTTCTGGGTCATTGCGTGTTTGTGTGAAATCGTACGTAATCAAAATACCCATTGAAAAAGCCTGCAAGCACCCAATTTTGGCCCCCCTGCCCCATTCTGTCCCTTTTTGTGACAATTTTGGGTCACTTCTAGGTTTAGTGTGATGTGTGTGCGTGCAGTTGTGCACATAACAGACACACCCAAAACAGTCACTGCCTGCATTAGTAGTAGTCATAGTACTGATGGTAATAACGAATTCACTTATATCATTTTTTACCCAAGAAATCCCAAAATTGGAGGGGGACACCAAAAATCTAATCAGAGTGTGGTGAGTGGTTGGTTGGAAGACCCTGAGTAAGAGGCAAGGAAGACAAGGTTCCAGGGTGAGAGACTGGAAGAAGACAAGGCAGCTCCTTGGTGAGAGCTGGGAGGGTCTCCCTCTTTCTGTCTGTGACAAGGGTTAAGGGCTATCTCTGAGACAAGACTGAGACAAGACCCTGTATTTTCTTTCTTTCTTTCTTTCTTTCTTTCTTTCTTTCTTTCTTTCTTTCTTTCTTTCTTTCTTTCTTTCTTTCTTTCTTTGCTTTTGTTTTTATGTAGATTAGCTCCTTTTATTTTATTGTATTAGGAAAAAATCTTTAATAAAACTTTGTTAGTGAGGGAATAAAATAAAGAAAGCAGGTGTGAATAAACTTGACCCTCCAGATCAGGGGTAGACAACCTAAGGCCCGGGGGCCGGATGTGGTGGCCCAATCGCCTTCTCAATCCGGCCCGTGGACGGTCCGGGAATCAGCGTGTCTTTACATGAGTAGAATGTGTCTTTTTATTTAAAATGCATCTCTGGGTTATTTGTGGGGCCTGCCTGGTGTTTTTACACAAGTAGAATGTGTGCTTTTATTTAAAATGCATCTCTGGGTTATTTGTGGGGCATATGAATTTGTTCATCCCCCCCCCCAAAAAAAATGAGGGACATTGGACTGGCTCATGGATGAAAAAGGTTGCTGACCCCTGCTCCAGATGTTGCTGAACTACAATTCCAATCATCCCCAGCCATTGGCCATACACGCTGTGGTCGATGGGGATTGTAGTATACTAGCAACAATGAGAGGGCCCTGATCCTGTAGCAAAGATTTAAAAAGTGGAAATGTGCTGCTACCTTGTGGAAGATGAGAGTACTTCTCAGCACTTGTATTTTTTATTATAAACACAAGTGGGACCTTTAAACAAAATGCCGTGGTCGTGTTTCTGTGTGTGTGTGTGTGTGTGTGTGTGTGTGTGTGTGTGAACTTTCCAGGAAGCATTTCTGAAGCCCTCAACCACCTTCCCTGGCTTCCCACACTTTCTATTCTGAAAAAGCACAAATTGAGGGACTGCGGTGTTTTGCTTTCCCCAGTTTTAACTGAAGCATGGGCACCCAGGAAGGCTAAAGCCTACAGACCACTATTGAGATGATTTGTAGAACGGAGTGAAAAGAGTTAGAGCACCTTCACTGTTGAGGGAAGACTAAGGGTTGTATCCCACCAAGTTCTACTCAAAGCAGGCCCACTGAAATTAACGAGTCAGTCATGCCCATTAATTCCAACCAGTCTACTCTGAGCAGGACTAGCATGGCCTACAACCCTACATTCTCCAAGGTTTTGGGGAGTGGGCACCTAAAATTGTGCTATAAAACAAATAATCAGAATCTGGAGGATATTAGAAGTTAATGCAGTTCATGGCCAGCAGGAGGCAATGATGCCTGCTAAGAACTTGATGCTATGGATCAGAACTTCTAAGAGGGATGCTATGGAGACAAAAGGTTCATCTGTTTCAAAATCTGCCTTGTGTGTCAATTGCTCCATCTTTTTTTGCAGATGAACCGCAAGATGTTTCTACTGACCTTATTACATAAGGCAAAAAACCCACTTCCTGCTAATTAGCAGTAACACAAAAAAAAGTTTTCGGAATTGGTTACATGGCAACTTGCCTGGCAGTGTGGTGACATAAGATATGACAACCATCCTTAACCTGGCGCCTTCCGAATGTTGTTGGACTGCAACTCCCATCAGCCAAAGGCTGGGGTACAATCAGGCAAATGGCTTCTCAACAGCCTTGGGGGTAGCTGGTGCAAATATCTTTGAGAAGAGGAGGACCCTACATACTGAGTTGGGATGGCTTCCCATTCCCCCCCCATTCATAAGTGTAATACCATAAGAAGGGCCCGATAGATCAGGCCAATGGTCCATCATCAAATCCACATCCTGTTCTCACAGTGGTCAGCCAGATGCTTGTGGTGAACCCTCAAGGAGCACCTGAGCACAAGAGTACACTCCCCTCCTGCGGTTTCCAAAAGCTGGTACTCAGAAGCATTTCTACCTCCAACCATGGAGACAGAGGAAGGCCATCTTGGCTAGTAACCATAGATAGCCTGATCCTCCATGAATTTGCCCTACCTTGTCCACTGTTGCTTAGTCCAAGTGTCTTCCCTTAGCCTTTTAACCAGGTAAGACTTTAGCAGAATGCCCCATAGATTCCATTTGGGCCCTTTTTTCCACCTTGTGCCCACTTATCTTGGGAGAAAACCCAACAGAACACAAGATTTGCTCCTGAGGGAACATCTGTAGGATTCTGCAGTTACCATAATGTGTTTCAAGTTATTTCGTTGTATCAAATGCCAATAGCGTAACTCCACCCCCTAAAATTGAAAGGAAACAAAGGCATGTCACTTATCCCAGTGCTTGTTATTCTCTGGATGGAACAGAAGGAGGCAGAAGGAAGCCTGTTTCTTTGTTATTCTCATTTATTTTGAATCACTTGATGCATTAATTTACTTCTACCCTACTAGTGATGTGCACAGCCCTTTTCAAAGGACAAGAAGGTGGGGTCTCCATCCCAAGGACCTTCCCATCTAACATCCAGCACAAGGAATGCAAGGGAGCACTTGAAGCAATCCTTCATTCTTGCATATCATCACATGCGTAAAAAGCCCAGAAATCTAAACAAGGGGTCTTGAATATCCATGGGGTGGTGGTGGATAGGTTTCTCTGTGGCTACACCTCTGCAAAGATATTCTTTTTCTTGTCCCACTAACCTTGTGGTTCCCAGTGAGGACTATGGCTCAGCAGTAGAACATCTTCGTGCCCCGTGTTCAATCTCTGGTATCTCCAGGTAAGGCTGAGATTTGTACCCTGTCTGAAAACCCCTGGGGAGCCACAGATGATAAATATAAGCAAAACCAAACTAGATGGACCTTGGTATAAGGCCAAGCCAGATTATTTTAAGTAGCACACTTTCAATTGGAATTGTCCATGGATAGCATTTCTGGTAGGGGTGGGTGGGTGGGAAATAAGACTTTAGAAAGATTGTCCTTGTAGTGCTTCATAGCTTGTTTTCACTGGATGTTCCTGCCCAGTTAGCATCTTATATACCTGTACGAGAGGAGAGGTGGCTTCCTTCGAAGAGTGTAAGATTTTCCATGAGTGGCTTTTCTCCCCTTAAAAGACTCAGAAGTTGGTAAGGAGGAATGAACAGCCCTGCGTGGCCAAGAACTTATGTCACACAGGGAACCATAACAGGGTTGAAGTTTAGCAGTGGCTACCTCTTTGGAAGCATTCAGAATTACCGGAACAACCACATGGATGGATGGTGGTTTTAACATAACATCTGAGTTGCGAAGCTGGGAGGAAATTGCTGCACGGGTGGCGCTGAATCTGTAGCGAGCCATGTTGGTGAAATAACCAGAAGGATCTACAATGACAGCCACAATAAAAATGCAGGGAATTAGATGATATAATTTCTATAGCGCTTTTCTTTTAAAGTTTTTTTTAATAAATGGCTGTTTAAGATGAAGAAAAATTAGAACAGAATAGAGATGACACAATAGAAGTTTGTAATATTATGCATGGCATGGATAGAGAAAAGACACATCTCTCACTCTCTGATTTGGGGACATCCAATGACGTTGAACACTGGAAGGTTCAGGACATTTACGGCTTCTTTGATTCCCATAGAGTTGGAAGGGACCCCAATGATCATCAAGTCCAACCCCTCTGTAATGCAGGACTATGCAGCTGTCCCATACGGTGATAGGACCTGCAACCTTGGCACTGGTTAAACTATGGAATTTGCTCCCACAGGAGGCAACAGTTGGCTCCAACTTGGATGGCTTCAAAAGATGATTAGACAAATGGATGGAGGAGGATAAGGATATAAGTGGCTACTGGGTGTAATGGCTAAGCTTTGCCTCCAAAGGCTCTCATGTTTTGAAACACAAATAATGGGCAAATTGCCCCCATATATTATGCTGGTTCTCAGCCATCTGTGCAAGCTGTTCACCAAGCTGAAACGCTATGAATCACCAATGCTGTTATTTATTGCCTTTCTGCTCCTTCATGCTATCTCTGTCTGGGGTTTAAAAGTAAAGGTAAAGGGGCCCCTGACCATTAGGTCCAGTCGTGACCGACTCTGGGGTTGCGGCGCTCATCTCACTTTACTGGCCAAGGGAGCTGGCGTTTGTCTGCAGACAGATCCGGGTCATGTGGCCAGCATGACTAAGCCGCTTCTAACCAGAGAAGCACACGGAAATGCTGTTTACCTTCCCACTGGATCAGTAACTATTTATCTGCTTGCACTTGACGTGCTTTCGAACTGCTAGGTTGGCAGGAGATGGGACCGAGCAACGGGAGCTCACTCCGTTGCGGGGATTCGAACCACCAGCCTTCTGATCGGCAAGCTCTAGGCTCTGTGGTTTAACCCACAGTGCCACCCGCATCCCGTCTGGGGTTTACCACTGCACAATTCAGATGGCTTGGGGGGGGTATCACATAACTCCATACCATCCAACATTTCTCTGGTGGAAGTAGGGACGTCCTACCAAACCCTCCAGCATAGGGACGTCCTAAGGAAAAGCGAGGCATTCTGGGAACAAATCAGAAACTGGGACAGCTTCTGTAAATCCAGGACTGTCCCTGAAAAATAGGGACCCCCTGGAGGGTCTGCAATAACTAAACAGAGCCCTGTTGGATCAGACCAAAAGCCAACCCAGTCCAGTATCCTGTTTTCACAGAGGTCACCTGGATGCTTGCGGGAAGCTGACAAGCAGGACCAGAGTGCAACAGCACTCTCTCCACTTGCGATTCGTGCCAGCTGATATTCAGAGACATACTGCCTCTGAGAGCCAGTGTGGTATTGTGGTTAAGAGCAGTAGACTCATAATCTGGGGAACCGGGTTCGCGTCCCCGCTCTTCCACATGCAGCTGCTGGGTGACCTTGGGCTAGTCACACTTCTTTGAAGTCTCTCAGCCCCACCTACCTCACAGAGTGTTTGTTGTGGGGGAAGAAGGGAAAGGAGAATGTTAACCGCTTTGAGACTCCTTAGGGTAGTGATAAAGCTGGATATAAAATCCAAACTCTTATTCTTCTTCTTCTGACAGTGGAGGGAGAACATAACCATTTAGTAAATGTTAATTCTTTGACCAACTCTAAAGTGCAGGCAAGAAAGAAAAAAAACAATTTAGAGTCTTACCTAGTGATTGAAGAGAAGCGGGTTACATCTGTTCCAGCCAAATTGCTTGCTGACTTAGGAATGACAGACACATATATACAGCCTTGAATAATAACACGCCATCCAAAGGAGGGCTTTGAGCACAACTCAAATTGCTCTAAATTAATGTTTTCATCTTCTTTGCTGCTGTTAGCTCATCCCCCGCAGAATGATGTTTGGACGCCTGCCCAATGTGTATAATTTTGTAATGGAATGAGCCAGGAAACAGACCAGCAACGTTCAGTCTCCAAACTCCAGGGTGCATTTAAGTCAGTGATCTGTCTCTGACCTTAGATACTGCCTTCAACCATGAAGGATTAGCATAGCCAGCATGACTGGTAGCCATTGACAGCCTGGTTCTCCATGAATAGACTTACCATCCATGGAAATAAATACACAAAGGAGACATGCACCCATGTGTGTGTGAATGTGTGAATTTCCTAAAGGTATGTTGGTTGCACTGGCATAGCGTGGTTTGCCAGTGCCCGGGGCCACACAGAGGGGTGGGTGGGTGGGTGGGAAACGGATGGAGTACACATGTACATTCAACTGTCTAATGGCATCTGTGTCACCCAGGAGATCACAGCCGCAGAGATAAGAAAAGAAGAGTCGTTCCATTCTCTGGAGAGGTCACTTCCTGATTTTCATGGAGAAGCCGTTTACAATGGAGCCCAGCAATGGTAGTGAACAGCTGTATTGAGGCAGCGACGGGTGTTGACTTTGCACCCCTAAAAGTGTTGTGCCCAGGGCAACCACCCTTGTGGTCCCCCACACACTACGCCACTGGTTGGTTGTGTGAGTGTCTGGGCCCACAGACATTTGGGTCTGACCCTTCACAGTGTTGCAGATTGACACTAACCCACCTCCAAGTTTGGGGTGAAAAAAATCTTCCCTACTCCCAGTGTTAAGAGAAGGAGTAATATTGTTGAAGACCAGTGGGCTTCTACTTGCTCTACTTATGAGCAAGTGGCCCTTCTGGTCCTATCTGTCATACCTAACCCTGACCTGGGTTACATTCACAGGCTAAACAAAATAAAATAAAAAAATCCTTCCAGTAGCACCTTAAAGGTGAAGGGACCCCTGACCATTAGGTCCAGTCGTGACTGACTCAGGGGTTGCAGCACTTATCTTGCATTATTGGCATTGGGAGCCGGCGCACAGCTTCCAGGTCATGTGGCCAGCATGACTAAGCCGCTTCTGGCAAACCAGAGCAGCACACGGAAACACTGTTTACCTTCCTGCTGTAGCGATACCTATTTATCTACTTGCACTTTTGTAGACCCTTTGTAGACCCTTTAGCCCAGAAAATTGCAGGAGTAAGGTGATGATCCTGCCAACCTAGCAGTTCGAAAGCACGTCAAAGTGCAAGTAGATAAATAGGTACCGCTACAGCGGGAAGGTAAACGGCGTTTCCATGTGCTGCTCTGGTTTGCCAGAAGTGGCTTTGTCATGCTGGCCACATGACCTGGAAGCTATACACCGGCTCCCTCGGCCAATGATGCAAGATGAGCGCGCAACCCCAGAGTCGGTCAGGGGTCCCTTTACCTTTACCTTTTAAGGTGATGATACATTGGGCAATAGATATTGGTTATAATACAGATATCAAAGTGTGGGAATGATTGTGGAATATGGATAGAAAATTTACAGCATGCTATGGTTTAAGAGAAAACTATATGAAAATGTTATGTCGATGGTATCTAACACCGAGTAAACTGGCAAAAATGTATAAATTTTAAAGTGTTGGAAATGCTAAGAGAAAGAATATTATTTCTATCATATGTGGTGGTCTTGCAGTAAGGTTAAAGCTTACAGGGAAATTAAAAATAATGAATTGGGGGGAAATGTTTAAAATAGCATTTGTAAAAACACAACAACAGAAAACAAACAAACAGAAGGTTTCCTTCTGGGAATTATAGGGGTAGAACTACCTAAACAGTACAGAAATTTATTCGTGTATGTGACTACAGTGGCAAGAATGTTATTTGCCCCAAAATGGAAAGAAGTCCAGACAAAAGAATGGAATCATAGACAAAAATTCATGGACTATGTAGAAATGGCAAAACTTACCAGAAAAATAAGAAATCAAGACAACAAGCTGTTTATAAAGGAATGGAAATGTTTTATCAAGTATGTGCAAATAAATTGTAAACAGATAAGGACATTGACTGGATTATTGTAATAACCTGCCAATGTCCTTATCTGTTTACAATAAGAACAAATAATTAAAGTAGATGAATAAAAGAATAAGTTAAGTTAATTTAGAATATGCAGGAAATGATAAATATAAATTCAAGGAACCCCAGAAAGAAGAGGAAGGAAGTCGAGTTTTGAAATGTTAAAATGACTGTAAAACTATTGAAATGTATATAACTGAAAACCACAAATAATCCTTTTTTTAAAAAAAAAGAATAAAGTGTTAACATTTGGAGGTATAAACTGCTCTTTCCCTGCTGTTTATATGGGAGAAAAATGGCGCAACATGCATGAGAAAGGTGAGGGAGAACCACTGTTGTCCAGTGACTCCCCCCACACACACACACACACCACGGTCACTGGTGTGAATGAAATTTGGCACAGCATGCCAATATATTGATCAAAAAGCCACCATTCAGTAACATGTACGGCAGTGTGAAAGGAACAGTAGAAAATGGGACAGAAGAGTAAGCATTTTAATCAAGAAAACTAATGCAATGTTCTGCATGTCTTAATGCACCCTTGGTGCCATGCATTGTGTTCTTGAGTAGATTGGGGGTGGGTCTCATGATGACAGTGTTGAAGATAGCTTTGAGGGAGCCTCCTCAGGAACCCCTAGAGCTGTGATATGTGGCTACCTCTCTCAATCTGGATGATTCCCACATCAACATGAATTGACCCGATTCAGTTCAACGTCTGGGATTCAGTTGGATCTGGTGAACAGCCCTGTATGTGATGCGTGTGGTGCTATAATGTGTCCTATCCTGCAGTAATAGATATTTGAGTTCTCACATATTGTGCCACGTGGGCTCTGTACTTCCGCAACTGTGCTGTGCATCTTGGGCCATTTCAAAACGATTACTTCCTGTTGTTGTTTGTCTGCATTTTTATTTTCCAAGAACTATAATTAGCGCGAGGGACAAGCAGTTTGCAGCAACAGTGGAATTTTTGGGCGAGGGATTGCTGGAAGGTCTGCTCCAAGGGAGGATGAAAGAATTTCATAATATATATATATATATATATATATATATATATATATATGTATACCTAATTCCACACACCCACAACACCCACATCCCAAAAAGAGAGTTCCTGTTTACAGAATGGATTGGTTAAAAGTTTTTTTTTTATTGTCTATTGGGGGAACAAGTTAGTATCAATTGGGGGCAGGCGTGTCAGCTCTAGGGGAAAGAGGTGTCAACAGAGGGGGCCGAACTGCTGTGCCAAGTGCGGTGCAACATCAAAGGCAGGGTCTTCCCAAGTGCAAGAGAGGAGGAGCTGCAGCCATTGAAGCTATGTGGCACTGGGCAAGGCATCTTCCCAATGACACACACATGATGCGCATTGCATGTGTGATGTCATGGGGCACACCACGTATTGTGCTGCTACCCACCAATCTTCAGCCCCAGATGGTGCCTCTGCAAGCGGAGGAGGGGGAGAGCTGCTATTGCATTCAGATTCTGCTTCTGGGCTTCCCACACGCAGCTGGTTGGCCACTGTGAGAATAGGGTACTGTTCTAGTTGTCCTTTGGCCTGATCCAACAAGGCTCTTCTTGATAGAATCATAGAACTGTAGAGCTGGAAGGTATGCCAAGTGTCATCTAGTCAGGGCCATCTTTAGCATATGTGCTGCCAGGGTGCAAAGATCTGCCCAGCTCCCCCAAATTAACTTTTCTTGAGCTTTTTGGGGGAGGGGGGAAGCCAAAGTTGTTGACCTTTCTTTAGGGGGGGAATCACTCACCTGCAACAATGACACAGTGGGAAAAACTGCTTTTGTTTCCTGACTCATCGGGAATATTTGACGCTACGGAGTAACAGAGCGATGGAGGGGAGGGGAAGACTTTCGCTCCATTGCTTTTCATTGCCACCAAACGAGAGGGACCAGTATACAGTAGGTATACATTTGGCGCCCCCCCCCCGGATTTGGCACCCGGATGCCCCGCACCCCTTGCACCCCTGGGTAAAGACAGCCCTGCATCTAGTCCAACCCCCTCTTAATAGTATCTTAATATATCTGTCCCATCTTTCTTGAGATGCATTTCCCTTGGAGACACTGTGACGAAACCCATGAATCTTCAAACTTGCTAATCCTGCTAACCAGAAATGTACACTTTGCTTAGGGCACATTTAGAGTATGGGGAAGGACATAAATGCATCTGACCCAGCGCCAAGTACAACATTCCTGTTGCTTCTATGTGCTGGAGAGAATGAAAACCACTGCCATCCTCATGCCACAACCAGCTCCTTCCTTACTGTATCCTGCAGCTTGCAAAAAAAATTGGACAGCAAAGTTCTTGCCCCAGGATCCCCACAGTGCTTTTACAGCTAATACATTGGCAAGATGTGTCTCAGCTGCATCAACCCTCCATTCAACACAGGGAGCTGTGGCCTGCAGCCATTCTTGGACTCCAAATCCCCTTCGTCACATCTGCTATGGCTAATAAGCAAGGATGATAAGAGATACAGTCAGGAGCCAAGTCCAGTTCATTGCCAGCAGTGGCCCATGATGGCTGCTAAGAACTTTGTGTTGTGCTCAAAACCATTACATAGCTCTTTTCAATAACAAGAATATATCATCCTTCCCTCAGTGCAGACTATAAGATTTGCAACATGTTGTAAAGTAAAAGCCCAAGACCACGTGAATGATGCAAACATACATTTTAATATGATATGGAGGCTTGGGATAAACAACAGGGCAGTAAGAACGACACATGGGATAGAGAAGGATTGATGAAATACGGTATACACAAAAGAAAAACCAAAGAGAGGGCTGAGCATCATTGAGAACAAAGTCTCCTGCCATGAACTAAGAGTCTGTAGGTAACTATTGCTCAAAAGCCACTTCAGAGGACTTCTGATAGCATTGTCTTCTTCAAGACAATACATTGGCTCTGGCCCAAACGAGCTAAACTAAGATCCCAGTCCAAATTCCATCAGCTTGTAAGACAGGACTGATCCCCAAATCTATGTGGTTTCATCTACCTGAGTTAGACAAGTTCCATTGCAAAGTCTTGTGTCCAAGGCAGTGCTTGGTGTTGGATCATTGATAGGTGTTTCACACAAGCTTGATGTCGAAGTCATTGACAGTGAATGGTGAATCCTGACTGGTCTTGGTTTCTGATTTCAGTGGGGATTTATTCCAAAAGTGAGCACAGTTACTGAAACTTCCACAGCCTTCTGGTTAACCGTCATATGCATGGTAACCACATAGCTAAATGCCACCATCAGATTCTTGGCAAGGGCTCCATTTTCACAGTATCATGAAGACAGAAGAAAAAGCAAAGGGTTGCATCCCTTGTTAATCCTGCTCAGAGTAGGCCCATAGAAATGAATGGGTTTGACAAGCTGGTCTATTAATTCCAATGGGTCTATTCTGAGCATGATTTGGTTAGATCTAACTCAAAATCTTTTACAACACATTCAGGGCTGTGCTCATCTTGGTGGGTTAGACATTGAGCCAATCAAAACTGAAACAAAATGGAGATGGTCTAATCCATGACTTGACGTCCTCAAAAAGAACCTGCACCCACTTGTCAGCTCCTGTCTACCATTAGAGCAGCACTTAATTTCATTTGCCTGATGTTACGGAATGAAGAATTTAGCATATTCAACTGTGACAGAAAACAGAGGAACTGAATCAGATACGGTGGAGGTGTGGAAATGGATATATAGCTCAGGGGAAGAACTTGATCAAAAAGACACCTGGGCATGATTCCCACCCCCCAGAGCTACTGAGCACCCATAGTTGGGTGCTCAGCATTTCCAGGATGTGTGCTGGTAACAATGGGTTGGTATCTAGCCATTCATCTTCCTGTTGCCTCTTCTTCTCATAACCAGTTGTGAGCATTCTAATACCTTCTGTAACCATAGGAGCTGAAAGGACGGCTGGAGAGACCTGGCAGGTTGTAGACAGAGCCAGACCCGGAGGCCTCTGAAGGAAGAAGGGCTGGGTATCTGCTCCCACCTAGCATGCCGTAGCCAGCACATGGGTTGTATTGCTGAATGCCGAAAACTTGGTTGGGGCAGTACATCTCCGGTCCTGGGATAGTCACCACGAAGGGGGGAGGCTGGATCGTCACTGTTGATGGTGGGCATTGAAAGGCGCAGTTATTGTAGCCAAAGGAAGACATCTTGAGGTTCAGGTTTCTAGAAGGTATTATTATTATTATTATTATTATTATTATTATTATTATTATTATTATTATGCTCTGGTCCATGGGGTTACGAAGAGTCGGACACGACTAAACGACTAAACAACAACAACATCTGTCGCTTATATACCAAATGGCTTTCAGGTGGTTTAAAACTCTAAAACAGGCTTCCTCAACCTCGGCCCTCCAGATGTTTTGAGACTACAATTCCCATAATCCCTGACTACTGGTCCTGCTAGCTAGGGATCATGGGAGTTGTAGGCCAAAAACATCTGGAGGGCCGAGGTTGAGGAGGCCTGCTCTAAAATCAATCCATAAGTAAAATATGCAATAACATCAAAACAACCTTAATTATAACATCCAATACTAGGGGCTGTCTCCCTTGCACAATCTTCTCTCATCCCCACCTACCCCTTTGCCAACTGCTGTTTCCCCACACCTTTGATAATAACTTTTATTAGTTTCCCATTTCAATCCAATAATATGCTCATTATGACAAAAGCTGATGTATAATACAATTACTAATACTAATCGTTCAAATACTGAATTATACCATTTAGGTGGCCTCCCACGTGCTAGAAATGATGGGGATGGAGACGCTCCTTCAGGTATACTGGATCGAGGACATTTAGGGCTTTAAAGGTCGGCACCAACACTTTGAATTGTGCTCGGAAACGTACTGGGAGTCAATGTAGGTCTTTCAAGACCGATGTTATGTGGTCTTGGCAGCCACTCTCAGTCACCAGTCTAGCTGCCACATTCTGGGTTAGTTGTAGTTTCCGGGTCACCTTCAAAGGTAGCCCCACGTAGAGTGCATTGCAGTAGTCTAAGCGGGATATAACTAGAGTATGCACCACTCTGGAGAGACAGTCCGCGGGCAGGTAGAGTCTCAGCCAGTGTACCAGATGGAGCTGATAGACAGTGCCCTGGACACAGAATTGACCTGCACCTCCCTGGAGAGCTGTGAGTCAAAAATGACTCCCAGTCTGTGCACCTAGTCCTTCAGGGGCACAGTTACCCCATTCAGGACCAGGGAGTCCTCCACACCTGCCTGCCTCCTGTCCCCCACAAACAGTACTACTGTCTTGTCAGGATTCAACCTCAATCTGTTAGCCACCATCCATGTACCTTCACCATCAATTTTAAAGATATTTTAAGAGTTACAGGAGCTCCTTTCAATGGCACAAAGCCAAACTGAGAAGGAGACAGACAGACAGACAGACAGACAGACAGACAGACAGACAGACAGACAGACAGACAGACAGACACACACACAGAGAGAGAGAGGGAGAGAGAGAGAATTAAATTTATCTTACTGGCTTCTCCAGAAACACAAGGCAGAGCAGAGGGGTCGAAGCAATGGAAGGAATTGATGGCTGAGTCCAAGCCTTCCAGCAACTTTTATACTGTTTCTCAGTGAGCCCAGAGGGCATGATGAATCCTTTCTTCCCTCTATGCTATGTCAATTAATTGTCAATGATATGTAACTTAGCGTGCCAACACACCCAAAATGACTCCAATTATTTATCGCTTACATCTGATCTTTGATTTGCCCAACAGGAGATAGGAGGAAAAAATTGTCATGTGTGCTGTTTTTTTTCCACCAGGAGGATCAGCCTACTTCAAAGCCATTAGGGGATAAAGGTCCCAGCAATGACACATAGATGGACTTAAGGTGCTTGCTTGGGTGCCCCTGGTTGTTGCTGTAGAAATGCTGAGCGTGCACATATTTGGGAAACTAGAGGATTAAACTGGGGTTGTGCATCTGTGGGGGAATCAGGAAGCAAATTAACCTAATCTAATATGTCCAGGCAGGAGTATTGAAATAAGATGCAGAGATTCTTTGCCTCCCATCTCCTAGTCCTGCTCACAATCAAATGCTATAGCCACACAGCAAATTTGGGCAAAAAATCCTCCTTCCATGTTGAGTATGCCCCTGACTGTGTGGACCAGACAGGCACACTGGTATTTTCAGTCACAAAGCCACAGTTCTGTAATGCAACAGGTACTGCAGTGTGAAAGGAACATTAGAAAATGAGACAGAAGCACTAGCATTAAAATCAGGGAAACTTACACAACAGTCCCCACTAGGGTGATGACTTTTTCATTTGTTTTTTTCCGCTCAAAAATTATTTCCTGTAGCACAAATGGATGAACTTTTGCCTATTAATGACTAAAATGAGATATATTCCATTGAAATATTTAAAAAGGTCACGCACAAACCGTCTTTTTTGGATGCTGTTTTACCATTTCATAAAATTGTATTAACAATTCTATATACCGAATTAGAGTAAAGATTAGATAAAATCTTGCTTTCAAAGAGATTTGATAAAAAAAACCTCACACACAAAATGATTGAAAATTTTTTGTTTATCAGTTTTTTGACCATTTTTGAAGTCACTGTAAGCAGATATAAAATTGAACCCAAGCTTTAGAGTCACATATATACAACATTATATAGGGTCATCAAACACACAAGGAAGTTTTTTTTAGGTGCAGTAACAGTATAGACGCCGCTAGAGGATGATGTTTTGCTACCTCTCCAGTAGGTTCTTTTCCCAGCATGCCTGGCAGGGTCTGCTGGCTGAGTTTTGAGGTCCCCAAAAGAGGCTTTTACCTTGTGCAAGTGTGACATTTGTATACCCTATGTTGCTAAGAACACTCCCCATTGCGGAATTTGGTGTTGTGTCCAAATGTGATATGAAATATATATAGAATTGTTAATACAATTTTATGAAATGGTAAAACGGCATACAAAAAAATTAAAAACGGTTTGTGTGTAACCTTTTTTAATATTTCAATGGAATATACCTCATTTTAGCCATTAATAGGCAAAAGTTCATCCATTTGTGCTACAGGAAATAATTTTTGAGGGGGAAAAAATGAAAAAGTCATCACCCTAGCTGTGGTACGGAAGCTCAGGATAGCTCACGATAACTCAGGATAGAGCAGGGCTGTGCAAAATTATTAAAACAGCAGAGAGCATTATTGGCTGCTCACTCTCCACCTTAAAACAAATCTACACAACCAGGCGCCATAAAAAAAGCACTAGACATATCAAGAGATCCAACACACCCTGGTCGCCATTTATTCGAGCTCCTGCCATTGGGACGGAGATACAGAATAATGCAGGCAAGAACGAGCCGTCTCAATAACAGTTTTTTCTATAGAGCGATTTTGGCCTTAAATGGAAAGTTTGGACTTTGAAGTCATCTTATTTTACTTGTTATATTGTATCGTATTGTACTGTTTTAATTAGGGTTTTGTAGTAATTTTTGATTATGTGGAATGCTTTATCCAAGTGGATGTGGTAACCGAGTAATTTCGTTGCTCCCGCAAGGGGACAATGACAATAAAGATTTATATTCTATTAAGCTAACATTCCTCTTTGAAGTAGAGCATCTGGTTCATGCAAGCATTCAGTGATGCAATGGCAATAAGCTTTGCTAATATAAGTCATTAGCAGTTGCTTGCAAAGTGCTCAATGCAAAAACGCCTTTATCACAGGATCCATCTTTGCCTCTCCCTCTAAATCACATCAGTTTTTCCCCCATTGCGATATGTTCTGATAGGTGGCACCCTTTTGATGTCTGCTTTGCATATGATGCTTCTGTGGATTCCTCAGGAGTATTCAAACACCCTTTGATCATTAATCTGAATGTATCGGATTCCCCAGATCTGCTGTAATACTGCTTTCATCAGGCGTTCTCCAGTGGTGGGGGGAAATAGGGGCATTCTGGGATCAACTCTGAAGCCACAGAGGATTTCATAATCCTGGTTGTGTCCATGAAAAATTGGGACACTTGGAGGGTATGGGAGCTCAATGTGTTATATGTAGGGCTGCCTCTGAAGACAGTTCAAAAACTTTAGCTGGTGCAGAATTGAGTGGCTAGGTTGCTCTCCGGAGCAAGATGGTTTGAGCATTTTACATGGATTCTGGTCTGACTGCACTGGCTACCAATTAGTTTCCAGGCCCAATTCAAAGTGCTGGTTTTCTCCTATAAAGCCTTAAATGACTCAGCACCGTAATACCTCAAGCACCACCTCTTTCCATATGAACCTACCTGGACCCTGAGATCATCTTCTGAGACCCTCCTTCGTGTGTCTCCTCCTTCAGAGCTCCGGAGGGTGACAGCTCACAAACGGGGCCTTCTCTGCCGTGGCTCCCCGTCTGTGGAATGCTCTCCCCAGAGAAGTTCGCCTGGCACCATCATAATACACCTTTAGAGACCAGGCAAAAATCTTCCCTTTTAACCAGGCCTTTGGTTGACCTGTTTGACATCCTATACCCTTTTAAAATGTGGGTCTTTTTTGGTGTGTGTGTGTGTGTGTGTGTGTGTGTGTGTGTGTGTGTGTGTTACTGGGCTATTGTTCTTATTTTGGTTTTATATATTGTGATCTTTTCTGTGAACTGCCCTGAAACCTCCGGGTATTGTTGTTGTTTAGTCGTTTAGTCGTGTCCGACTCTTCGTGACCCCATGGACCATAGCACGCCAGGCACTCCTGTCTTGCACTGCCTCCCACAGTTTGGTCAAACTCATGTTGGTAGCTTCAAGAACACTGTCCAACCATCTCGTCCTCTGTCGTCCCCTTCTCCTTGTGCCCTCAATCTTTCCCAACATCAGGGTCTTTTCCAGGGAGTCTTCTCTTCTCATGATGTGGCCAAAGTATTGGAGCCTCAGCTTCACAATCTGTCCTTCCAGTGAGCACTCAGGGCTGATTTCCTTAAGAATGGATAGGTTTGATCTTCTTGCAGTCCATGGGACTCTCAAGAGTCTCCTCCAGCACCATAATTCAAAAGCATCAATCATAGCTGCCAAGTTTTCCCTTTTCTCACGAGGAAGCCTATTCAGCATAAGGGAATTTTCCTTAAAAAAAGGGATAACTTGGCAGCTATGGCATCAATTCTTCGGCGATCAGCCTTCTTTATGGTCCAGCTCTCACTTCCATACATCACTACTGGGAAAACCATAGCTTTAACTATACGGACCTTTGTCGGCAAGGTGGGGTGGTATATAAATTCAATTAACAACAACAACAACAACAACAACAACAACAACAACAACAACAACAACAACAACAACGTTTGGAGGGCCGTGGGCTCCCTGTCCCTGATTTAGATCTCTGTAAGGGCGGGTGGTGCTGTGGTCTAAACTACAGAGCCTAGGGCTTGCCGATTGGAAGGCCAGCGGTTCGAGGCCTCGCAATGGGTTGAGCTCCCATTGCTCGGTCCCTGCTCCTGCCAACCTAGCAATTCGAAAGCACGTCAAAGTGCAAGTAGATAAATAGGTACCGCTCCGGCGGGGAGGTAAATGCCATTTCCGTGTGCTGCCCTGGTTCGCTAGAAGTCATGCTGGCTACATGACCCGGAAGCTGTATGCCAGCTCCCTTGGCCAGTAAAGCGAGATGAGCGCCGCAACCCCAGAATCATCCGCGACTGGACCTAACAGTCAGGGGTCCCTTCACCTTTGAGTGCATTTAATATGTGGCCCCTGATTGATTGTGATATATTCCTACAGCAGTGATGCAGGGAGATGGTTCCCTGTAGGCAGTCCTGGACTAGACCTCCCATCCTCCTTGACTAATGGCCATGCTGTCGTGATGTTTTGCGTGCAACATCATGCGCCATGCTATGCCTCCCATCCCCTTCTCCAGAAGCTGGTGCCTCTTTGAACTGGCATGATTCATACCCCAATCCAACTGACAGCACAAGATGTGTTTTGGAACAGTGTCAGCTACACTGAGAACAGTTGTTGAGAGACTTACTGCTTGGCTTACTCCCAAGGTTTATTTGCCTGCACAGGTGCTCCTTGAGTGGGCGTCAGTTTACGGTACAGAAGCGAGCCTGGTCCTGGGATGCTGCAATCGTTTGGAAACCTCCTTCTGAAGATTTGGTCCACATAGGAGTTTATTCAAGGTGGATCCTGGTTTCAGGGACTGCCGGCCGAGGGGTAGGGTTCACAAGCCCTCAAGGTTCCTTTGTTCTGGAGAAGGAATGCAATGAATCACTGCAAAGTGCTGTTAATTAGTCAAACGGCAATTAATTGGGATTAAGTAGGGTGAACAACCATTTCTGATTCTCTTAATAAAACAGGTGAGGAAAATCAACAAGATGTCCTGGATGAATGAAGAATGTTGAAATCTGTGAACAGAAATTTTCTGTGAACCGCCCTGAGACCTCTGGGTATATTTATTAATTCAATTAATTAATTAATTAATTAAAATCCACCTTGCTTTGAGTTGGCCCATTGTCCCAGCTCGCTGAGTGTTTTCTGCACTGGACAGGTGAGAAATTAATAGTGGTTTAACATTTTAAATAAGGCAGATATACTGAAACTATATGAGAATTGGAATGTAGCTAGCCTTTGATACATTATATGTCTCCAAATTATGCATTGAAGCTCTCCAACCCCACCCCCCGTCAAAAAAAGAATCCTAGGTTGTATCCAAAGTTGGTCCAACTTAGAGTAGAAATGAATTGAATCAACTCCCTTAGGTCCATTGATCTCTGCATACAAAATACCCGCTGTGTACAAAATACAAAAGTTTATTACCTACTGTTATTGTTGCATTTCTATCCCACCTTTCCTTCAAGCTCAAGGTTGGTCCACATGGTTCTCCCTCCCTCCCCCCTCTCTATTTTATCCTGTGAGGTAGGTAAGGCTAAGGTACTAATGTTCATGTAGTCATCTGTGTAGGACTGGCATTTATAGGTAATATGTTAAAATGTAGCAAGGACAATGAGTTCCTAGACCACTGCCTAAGAGTTGTTGGGTATTTTTCCTTCCAGGCTCAAAGTACCTCACTGTCAGGGGGTCTCTCTACACAGAGCCCCCACCAATCATCCTCACCAGCTCCTCGCCCACCTTCAGCACAAGCAGCGAGTCAGGAGAAAGGAATGAGGAAGTGAGCAGAGTGGAGATAGGGCTGTCTCATGTACCAGAGCCCCAGCACCGTTAGGAGAGAGGAATAGGGGAGAAGGAGGAGCACGGAGGGCTTTCAGACACAGGGCAGCCAGGAAGGCAGCCCTTCCCTCAGCGCCCGAATTGAGGCACGCGCCCACCCGTAGGGCTGGGGGCAACGCTTTGGGGTGCCCAGGCTTTTATGCTGGGTGAAAACCCGCAGGAAGCCATTGCGGGGTTCTGACACGGACTGAGCAGTCATGTTGCTGATGTTCTTGCATTGTAAATAGTATGCACAATAAAACTTGGAAAGACAAGACAGAGTGGAGCGTCTTTACTCAAGAGTAGCCACAGCCATCTCTGACACTGACTGACCACAAGGACTCACTGGTGCTGATAGAAATATAGTTTAAAAGCACATGATCATCTGCAAACATCAGTAATTTTGCCGGTACAAAGTTGATATAGACAACAACTTTGGACCCAATGAAGCATTTTCAGCATTCAACTTCCAGCAACTATCAGTATTGGACAATTCTTTCCTGTAGAGACATTGTGGGAGTCTAAGATACCCAAAGCATTATGTTTTGCTGGAACAACCATGTCCGTTCATGCTGTGGTTTGCTCCCTTGGTTAGATCATGGTGCTGATAACACCAAGGTCGCAGGTTCAATCCCTGTATGGGACAGCTGCATATTTCTGCATTTCAGGGGGTTGGACTAGATGCATAGCTGCCAAGTTTTCCCTTTTCTCGCGAGGAAGCCTATTCAGCATAAGGGAAAATCCCTTTTAAAAAGGGATAACTTGGCAGCTATGACTAGATGGTCCTCAGGGACCCTTCCAACTCTCCTCCTCCTCCTCCTCCTCCTCCTCCTCCTCCTCCTCCTCCTCCTCCTCCTCCTCCTCCTCCTCCTCCTTCATGTCATCATCATGCTTTGGACTCCAGCTCACATCAACTCTGTCTATTTGCCATGGTGACTGAGGATTCTGGGAGTTGTAGTCCAATAAAATAAGGAGAGCACCACATTAACTTATTCTGGTTAAAACAATCAATGGCTTCCTGGATGGTGCTTCCACTAGACAGCCATTAGCAACGAGAAAACTCATTCAGAGTGAGTTAAAAATTGTTTGGTTAGATGACAGGTGATAGAGCAGGCACCCCCAAACTTCAGCCCTCCAGATGTTTTGGACTACAATTCCCATCTTCCCCGACCACTGGTCCTGTTAGCTAGGGATCATGGGAGTTGTAGGCCAAAACATCTGGAGGGCCGCAGTTTGGGGGTGCCTGTGATAGAGGCATGGTGATGATATTATTATTATTATTATTATTATTATTATTATTATTATTATGGTAAGAGCCTGGCAATTTTGGAACTCAGATGGAGGTGTTGACTTCTTCTCAACATTTTGGGCATAGGGAACCTTAAGCCCTCTTGATGTTGCTGAGGTACAGCTCCCACCAGCCCTACCAAGCATGGCCAATGGTGGTGGATGGAAATTCAGGGACATCTGGTGGGCCAACCATTCCTAACACCTGATTTACACAGGCTCCTTGCCTGTGTATAATTTTTAGCCCTTTGGTGCCATCTGCTGCCCACACTGGGTCATAGTTCACTGGTAGAGCAACTGCTTTGCCTGCTGATAACCAGAGGTCCAATCCAGCATCTCCAGGTTGGACTGAGAGAAGAAGATCCCCTGTCTGAAACCCTGAGAAGCCATTGCCAGTCAGTGTAGATGATGGATAGTTAGATAGATCAATGGTCTGCCTCAGTATAAGGCAACGTCTCTTCTTCTTCTTCTTCTTCTTCTTCTTCTTCTTCTTCTTCTTCTTCTTCTTCTTCTTCTTCTTCTTCTCCTCCTCCTCCTCCTCCCTCCTCCTCCCTCCTCCTCCCTCCTCCTCCTCCTCCCTCCTCCTCCTCCTTTTACAATGGCAACAAAAGGGCAAGAAGGCAGAGGGAGGGAGGGGACTGGGAAAGGAGAACAGGGAATAAGAGACTATGAACTTATCCCCACCATCTCAAAATGTGCCTTGTAGGCTGGCTTTTCCTTCATTTTTTAAAGGCAGCAACCACATCACTTTTTAACTTGTTGGATGTATGTGATTCTTTTCTAGAATAAAATCCAGGTTTCAGCCAATTGGCGGCAGTGCAAAAAGGTTTCCTAAATTGATTACATGTCACTGTGCCATGTAATCTATATCTGTATACCTGAAGGAGCGTCTCCACCCCCATCGTTCAGCCCAGACACTGAGGTCCAGCTCCAAGGGCCTTCTGGCAGCTCCCTCCCTGCGAGAAGCCAGGGAACCAGGCAGAGGGCCTTCTCAGCAGTGGCACCCTTCTGTCAGATGTCAAAGAAATTAATAACTATACAACTTTTAGAAGACATCAGAATGCAGCCCTGTACCAGGAGGTTTTCAATGTTTGACATTTTATTATGTTTTTATATGTGTTGGAAGCTGCCCAGAGTGGCTAGGGAAACCCAGCCAGATGGGCAGGGTATAAAAAATAAAACTGTTGTTGTTGTTGTTGTTGTTGTTGTTGTTGTTGTTGTTATTTAGGGTTGCCATACTTCTGGAATTTCCACACCCACCCACCCATCTGGTTGGGTTTCCTCAGCCACTCTGGGAGGCTTCCAACAAAATATTAAAATACAATGGTCTGTTAAACATTAAAATCTTCCCTAAACAGGGCTGCCTTCAGATGTCTTCTAAATGTAATCTTATGGGCTCCTAGGCAAGATTGTTCAGTTCGTTTAGAACATTCTTATTTATCCTCTGAATATATGCTGTGAAATGAGTGTTTAGTAGAATAATCCTCTCAATGAGTAAATCTCTCTCCAAACAGTGAATCATCTCAATGTCATTTCAGACATTGACAATTTGTCTTTCCACCCATATGGTTTAACACCACACAGCTATAAATTCCAAACTTGATTGAATTGCAGCAGTAAAAAAAACCAAAAAAAAAAAAAAACACCACACCAATGATAGCTTGCCTGTCCTCAGACGCTCTCTGAAATCGCCGTGCTGCACGTATTGTTCTTTAAGCCTTTAAATGCCTTCCATTCTTGAAAGGAAGTGTTGTGTAGTGGTTAGGATGTTACTCTAGAAAGGAAGACACCTGGATTCAACTTCCCACTCAACCGTAAAACTTGCTGGGTAATAATAGCTAGTTCTTCTCCTTCAACCTATGAGCCCACCAACAATATACATTTAAAGCATCATCATACCACTTTAGATAGTCATGGCTTTCCACAAAGAATCCTAGAAACCTGCCATTTGTTCAAGGTGCTGAGAATTGTTAGGAAACCTCATTCCCCTCCCAGAGTTCCCTGGGGAGAGAGGCCATACCCTCCAACATTTCTCTGATGAAAATAGAGGTGTCGACTATTCCATACCCTCCAACATTTCTCGGATGAAAAGAGGGGCATCCTAAGGAAAAGCGGGACATTCTGGGATCAAATCAGAAAATGGGATAGCTTCTGTACATCCGGGACTGTCCTTCAAAAATAGGGACACTTGGAGTGCTAAACCACTGATGGAAGTGTAACTGTCAGGGGAATAGGGTTGACCTCATGCCGGGCTGCTATACGTCCAGATTTCCCTGGATATTACCGGAATTTCAAAGGTGGACGGCCGGGGAGAATTTCATTTCTGAAAGGTGGTGCT
Organism: Zootoca vivipara; assembly: GCF_965207765.1. Taxonomy (NCBI): domain Eukaryota; kingdom Metazoa; phylum Chordata; class Lepidosauria; order Squamata; family Lacertidae; genus Zootoca; species Zootoca vivipara. The sequence continues at coordinate 36,040,397 of NC_142599.1, forward strand.
CTTTTTTGGGGGGGGGGGTTTACTAAAAATAAAAAAAGCTCAACAATTTTGGGGTCTTCCTAAAAACAGCTCTACAACTTTCAGGGTGTCCTGGTTTTAACTTTTTGAAATATGGCAACCCTACCTAATAGCTCTTGTCACCACTAACAAACTACAGTTCCTGGCATTCTTTGGGAGATGGCATGACTGTCTAAAGGTTTATCAGAGGTTTATCAGAAAGAATGATACTTTTAGGCTCAGCAATTAGCTTTTCAATATCTAACTCGATTCAAGACGAGTCAGGAACTTTAACCACGCCCACGCCCCCCACATGTTTAGGTTGGTTTTTTAAAAAAAATAAAATAAAATAAAATATGGATGTGTGAGATGGACAAATCAGTCAATTTTAGTTTCTTTCAGTTTCTCATTTTTCCAATCTTAAATTCAGCTATCCACATTTCCAGCAGTTTTGCGGCACTTTTAAAAAATATTTTTTTAAAAAAAAAAACATGTGGAAATTCACCATCATTTTATTGCAATTTTCTACCAATGTGCACATTTTCACCTACAGTTTTTCCTAACCTTTGCATTTTTTTTGCAAGGGGTTCCCCCCCCCCCAAAAAATAGAATGCATTTTCATAGCTTATTTGTTTAAATAATTATAGACTGTGCTTTATTTTTAAAAAATATGGCAAGATGTCATGCAACATACAATGTTACTTTGATTTAAAAAAAAAACTCTGTAAAAGCATAAGTAATTGCATTACAAAATAAATAAATAAAATAAAAGCATAAATAAAAACTGGTTGGGTGGGATTCGCGTTCCAATGCCCTGTTTCAATAACACTGTTATTCTTTAACATTATTTCATAATATATGCATTTTATGCACACTTTCCCCCTAATATGCATTTTGGTCTCCATTGCTTGGCTGCAGACTCGACAAATCAATGGAGGAGATCAGTGCCTACTTATGAATGGTGCATTTTGAAAGATAATTGCTTGTTGGTTCACATGTTGGTTCCAGAAGTGTGAATTTGTTAGTTTCCAATTGAAATTTATACAATACAGTGGTATCTTGGTTCTCAAACTTAATCTATTCCGGAAATCAGTTCCAAAACCAAAGTGTTCCAAAACCAAGACTCACTTTCCCATAGAAAGTAATGCAAAATGGACTTCCGGTCTGGCAGCCATTGGCATCGGCGGGGGATTTTCGATCTCCGAAAGTCCCCAGTGACCCAGAGGAGGGGGGAGGTCGCGCGGGCAACCCCCGGGGAACCCCCGGATTGAGCCATCCGGGTGCATGGGACCCAGCTGAGCCCCGTAAGTCCCGTTTCGCCGCCCGGATCGCGCCTCTTGAGGTGCGCCGAGAGCCGGTTGAGCGGGATGGAGCCTTGGGAAGTCTGCTACCTCTGGAACGCGAAGCTCCGTGCCGAAGCCACTTTGAGCGCCAGATGCCCCCGTTTTGATTAAAGATTGGACTTGTAAGTAAAATTTCTTTGGAAAAAAAATTAGAGAAGATTTGGTCCGGGGAAGGGAATTTAAAAAGGAAACGGAGGTCGTTCCCCCCCCCCTTATTGAGATAAGAGAGCAGCCACCAGACCTGCAGCCGCAACGCTGGAACGGACTGGAAAATCCGCTAAAAAATTTAAGTTGGACCCCCTCCCGGTGGAGCAGAGCCAAGGGAGGGAGAGGAAATCTCTATTTTGGATCTCTGCATAACTTTTATGAAGTTCTGGAACAAGCCCTTCTAAACCGAGGGCGAGACCCTGGGAACAAAGACCAGTCGCCATTGTGATTTCACCGGTAAGGCACTTTGTATTAAAAAGGAACTCTTGGTTTAATAAGTCAGGTACGGATTTAACAAGATTTTGCGAAGTAAATGAATTTAAACAGAGGACTGTGAAATTGTGTTGTTGAAAAGAATTGGATAAAGGGACTAAAGTAAATCTGGGAAGTAACTGTGCACCATCTTTGGGAAAATAACATGCACCCGCCATTGTAATATGAGAACACAATAGAATCGAATAGACAAAACAATGAGTCTCCAGCTGGACAAGGACAAAATGAAACTTTTGCTACAACTTGTATACGAACTAAGAGAGGATGTGTATGAATACACGAAACAGATACAAAATCTTAAAGAGGAGATACAACTGTTTCCCTTAAAGGATACGTTAGACTTACAGGAAGAAAACAAAGAAGAGCCGAAAACAGAGGAACCCGAGCAACCTGTGAGAGAGGCTGCAAAGGACATGGACTCAGACGGCATTAGCCCAAGAGACCCAGAATGCTGGACTCTCAGTGAGAGAGGGAGCCCAGAATCTGGGCTTGGATAACCAGAGAAAGTTTGTAAATCTGATCGAGTGGTGGCTTTGGGGGGGTAAAGAGGTGATAGGGAGGAAAGAGAGCTGGAGAAAGAGATTGGATCAACACAAAGAGGAGTGGAGAGAGGGAGGGGCATGGTGTGGGTAAGAGATGGAGTGGGGTGAAAAAATAATGAATTTTTAATATGGGACGGATTAAATGGTTGGAAACTGGATTGTTGCAAGGAACTGGTCGAGGTTTACAGGGAATTGCCTATTAGGGGAAGAAGGGGGAGACAGAGAAAGTAACTGAGAAATTTTGTGTGTTTTTCTTTTTTTCCTTTGAAAGTAATTAATGGGGAATATTTTTTAGGGGAAAGTATAGGCTAAGGGGTTTAGTTTAGATATTTGATTAAGTATTATTGAGGGAATATTGTAAGAATGGGAATATAAATGATTATATGATGAATTAGATTATTGATATAAGATTAATTTGAAAGCAAGGAAACTGCTAAAGTTGGGTTTAAAATGAACTCGGTAAGGGAGGAACGGGGAGGTCACAGATATGTTAAGCAATATTAGATGTAAACAAAGAATCTTGTATGGTTTTTTTTCTCTTTTTTACTGTGTTTTTCTTTTTAGTATTTTTCCATTTTTTCTTTTTTTCTTTTTCTTTTTTCTTTTATGTGGTTGTGCCTTTTTTGTATCGTATTTAGGATATTGCACGATGTGATGATTTGGAAAATGTATAAGCTGAAAATTCAATAAAAATTATATTAAAAAAAAAAGTAATGCAAAATGGATTAATCCGTTCCAGACTTTTAAAAACAACCCTTAAAACAGCAACTTAACATGACTTTTACTAACGAGATCATTGATCCGTAAAATGAAAGTAGTAATCAATGTACTGTACTATGAAATAAATAAGACATTATTCTAGATGATAAAAATTAAAATTATTATTATTTCCTTACCTGCACTGATGGTAGTCATTGTTTGGATAGGGGGCTTTTATCCATTTCCGCAGTCACACAATCAATCCTTCAGTAGCTGAACTGGGTTCCACACAGTCACAAAAACAAATTAACTGAAAAAGCCTCAAAAACAAAAACACAAAATAAATAGCAAAAACAAGAGCGCCAAACTTAATCTGTTCCAGAAGTCTACTTGACTTCTGAAATGTTCGGAAACCAAGGTGCAGTTTCTGATTGGTGCAGGCACCCCGGAAACAATGGCCGACAGTCACATTGGATGTTCAGCTTCCAAAAAACTTTCGAAAACCGGAACACTTACTTCCGGGATTTCGGCGTTTGGGAACCAAGGCGTTTGAGAACCAAGGTACCACTGTACCCAATTTATTTTGCATTCCTATTAGAAGAAGTGGGGAGGGGGATGTGATCCTCCATTGCCTGGGAAACAGAGATCATAGCTCCTTCTTTTGGGAGCAGGTTGACCTTCCCCTGACTCTGTTGACCTCACCGCTGAACCATCATCGAAGAATCACAAGCAATTGCACACCCAGGAAATTGGGCTGTGATGTGACGAAGGCTGTTCTGACTCTGAGGTGGACAAAATAATCACATTCGCCCCATAGGAAGGACCCCACCTATAGGGTGCACAGCGATGAAGACCCAAGGAGCAAAGGAAGGCGAACAGTTACAAATAATGAAATCACTTCTTGAAACAACTTTTGGGTGTTGCATGGAGAAAAATGTTGTTCGCAGCTAATTAGAGCTTAATGAAAAGAAAGTGCACCCGCCCCTCCAGGATGATATAAAAAGCCAGAAGATCCGAGCAAAACTACCAACTTCTCTCGACTCTTGAGACATCCCACTCAAGTTCTTCTCATTGCAGAACCTGGTAAGATTTGCTTATATACTTCCTAACTTGCACAGAACCTCTTGGAGATTTCTCCTCTCTCTAAATGTGCCTTTGACTTTCTTTCCTCCGGGTTGCTGTGGGTTCATTGATTTCGACAAATGTTTGTCCGACTCAGAACAGAGCCATTGACGATAATGGACACAGGCCACTTAGGTTCATTAATTCCAGTGGGTCTGATCTTACAGGTGAAACTTGGAAAATTAGAATATCACCGAAAAGTGTATTTATTTTAGTAACGCAACTTAAAAGGTGAAACCAATATATGAGATAGATGCATGACATGCAAAGCAAGATATGTCAAGCCTTTATTTGTTGTAATTGTAATTATTTGTCGTTAGGCAGGTCAATTATAAATGGAATGTAATTAATGAAATGTAATAGCGATGTTTATTTTTGTATTACTGTAACCATTTGTTTTATTACTGTGGAATTTCCAAAAGAAAGCATTTGTAAAAAATTAAAGAAAAATAAAAAATAATAAGTTGCATTACTGAAATAAATGCACTTTTCAACGATATTCTAATTTTCCGAGTTTCACCTGTAGATGCAACCCAAATTCATCCATATGTTCAGCAGAGAAACTTTCCTCTCTTTTGCTAGTTGCCAAAGGGTAGAAACCAAATGTGCATTTTGGAGAGGGGAGAGCTCTTGTGCTGGGGTCCTCCTTGCAAGTTCCCCATAGGTATCTGTGTGACCACTGTGTGAACAGGATGCTGGACTAGATGAGCTGTTGGCCTGATCCAACAGCGCTCTTCTGGTTTTTCTTATAGGATTAGACCAAGGATGTCCAACCGGTTGACCGCGATCGACTGGTCGATCCCCGGGAGGTCTGACTTTCCTCCCTAAAAAAAAAAGCTCAACAACTTTGACCTGAATCCCCCCAAAAGGGGTAGATCACTGCCAGATTTTTTTATTCTGTGAATAGATCGCAGTCTCTTGGGAGTTGGACGTCCCTGGATTAGACAAATTCATGGAGGATATGCCATAATGGCTGTGTTCTGCCACCGTTGTTGAAAGCAGTATGTCTCTGAAAATAAGTTGCTGGGAATCACCAGTGGGGACAGTTGCATTCTGGTCCTGCTCACAGGTTGCCCAGATAAGATGGGCCTGCTCCAGTTGGCTCTTCTTATGTTCTTTAAGCAGTTCCTGATGCTCCTATGATCTGTATTTCTCGGATCCTCACTCCCACTCTAATCTCTTCCTTTAGATCCAGGTACCACTCCTGCAAAGATGTCTTGTGGAAGGAACGAATGCTATGCCAGCTGCCCTGCCTCCACCGTCACAATTCAGCCACCTCCCTTTGTCCTGACCATCCCTGGACCAGCTCTCTACTGCCCTGACCAACCACTTTGCATCGAGCAGTGCAACCCTTGTGCTGCCATCCAATCCAGTGAGGAGGTAACTCGTGGTGGGTACAGCTCCGTCTCCACTGGTTACACCTCCTCAAGCCGCCAGTCTCAGAAGTCGCTGCCCAGAACCCAGAAGGAAAGCAGCCCTCACCGACGTTTCTAGACCCAGGAACCACAGGATGAGGATGACGGAAAGCGGAGAATTTGGAACCAAGAGATGGGATCCTTTACAGATCATGGGTTGTCTCCAATGATGTTCTTCTCAGAGTGAACCTACTGAAATGAATAGATCTAAATTTGTCGTGTCAATTTGTTTTAATGGATCTAAGTTAGCCATGTCCATTAATTTTAATGAGTCTACTTTGAGTAGACCTTACATTGGGTACGGCGCATTGATGTTAGAAATCCATGCTCCCCATGTATAATGTGTGTGTTACAGGCCTTTTTTAAGTTAAAGAATATCTGTTTCCAGAAACATTTATTTACACCTGCCAAGGAACATCAGTGTGTCACAGAGAGACTCTGCATTCAGTTCATTTTGGGTACTGATGAGACTTTTTTGGTTTCACTCTTGCCTGAGCTGAGTATGTACTATAGCAAACACCAACACTGTGGCAGAAGAGTATGGGCAGAGATGCTTGAGCAAGCCATACTTGCAGGACACTTCCCACAACTACTGATATTCTCACTGAGTGATCCCTGATAAGCTTCTAATGGACACCCATGTTCCTCAGAAAACAACTTCTTGCAGTCTATTTCCTATCTCAAAAAAAGCAAAAAGCGGTGGGTCTGGAAAATCTTTCAAAGCAGTCTTAACTCAGCAATGTGGCAGACGGACCTCCAGCTTGCAGCAGCAACATGCCCAATGCTTTCTGTGTTTAACAGCTATATCTGATTTTGTACCGCTGTGGTACCAGATGTTTCACTTTTCTTTCAAAATAAAGTCATTTCCTGCATCAAAAGCCCAGTCCAGTGTTTCCTCTGACAGTCATTTTCTCTTTCTTACTTTGAACCCGGGATATAATCTTTCCTGGGGAAATGAATCAAGTACAGGGCTGAAGGAAATAAGCATGGTCTTGTTCTCTCAGATCAAAGATTCATGCACAGTCAGTGTCCCACAGTGAGGGGTGGCTTGTGCTCAATGGGTTGGCAGACAGACATGTCAGCAATAGATGGAGCCAGAGACATTGATAGGCAGAGCCACTCCCTAAGTAAGTTTGGAGGCAGGTGGGGACTGAGTGAGGGCAGAGTGAGGTTGGCGGAACAGTGCCCTGATTTCCCCTAATGGACCAGCCACCACTGGTTGCATTGGAAGGTGGGTTCTCCTTTGTTGGAAGTATTTAAGAATAAGCTGGATGGCCCAACCCATCAGGGATGCTGAAGCAGAGCATTTACTGCATCCAAAGAGACTGTCAGGGATTGGACTCAAGAGGGCGAGAGAGAGGAGGAGGAATGGTGGAGATCACCGCCCCACTTCTCCTGACTAAAGAGAGCAATGCAGTATTGAATTAGAGCAGGGCTTCGAGGAGTTTGAGGGAAGTCCCAGCTCAGAGACAGGCAGACAGAAGAGTTGGGAAGTGCTAGAAGAAGGGCGGGGGATGTGGAAGGGCAACTAGTTGACACATTGTCACTGGAGAGTATTTCTGACCCTCCTTCCCCCAGAACTTGGCATTTGTTAAGGGTGCAGGAACAACGGAATCAGAGACATTTGACCTCAGATGGCCACCGTAAGGGAAAGTGCTGTTGTGTGGCAAGGTCCCAAACCCTCCCAGGAAGTGGAATAAAGACACATGAAGCAGTATTTTAGATTAATGGGCGAAAAAACCCACAACTTTATTGGTCACAGAATGTGAGTGGTATTGGCTTAGGCACCGGAAATCACACAACTATATCTGACTCTTGCCCGTCTGCAGGAGTCTTGGGCTAACCACCAGTAGGGGGAGCCCTGCTGATGCACATCAACTAGGAACACCCCCAGGGTCACCGCTATGGGTCGTGCCATGGCCCTAGCCCGTCCCCCGATGGAGACCCCCCCTTTAACGGAATACCCTTGAATTAGGAGGGGTAGGTGATGGCCGCTACCTCCCCTCACCTTCAACCTAATACTCCAAGGCCTAACTGCCAAACCTTACAAAGTTGTGATGATTTGCTATGAGGTAGGCAAAAAACCCAGATGGCCGGTGCCAATTTTCCAAGTGGAAAAATTCCTACCAGGCCCCCTGGACAACCAGGGTGACCAACCGAGGTCCATAGCAAGGTCAAGAAATAAAAGAGCCCAACCTAAGGGAGAGAAGGTGGGACAACTGACAGAGCCTTGACAGAGACACAAGTACCTAACACCACAATGCCTTAATTGGTTATACAGAACAGTGAGTGGAGCCTCTTGGTGCTGTTAAGACACAAGCACTGGGATATGGTATGTATTTTGAATGTGCCCTAAAATTAGGAAATGCTGGGAAGAAACAACGTTGGAAACTGAAGTAAGAGTGGATTGTACTTTCCTTGGCTCATCTATTGTTACCATCTGTAGATGCCAATTAAAACTGTACTAATAGAACACAGGGAACTAATACATCTCTTTGTTGAATAGTTTGTTTAAATGTTAGGGTTCATTATTGTTCCACAGGGTGTGTACCACTTTAAAAGCCAGGGTACATATCCTGACCTAGTTTTTACAGCTGTGTAGCAGTGTAGCAGGTGCTGATAAGTCATGGTAATTAGCTGTGTCAGCAATTGCGAATGGTAATGTGCTGTATGTACCTTACTCTGCCCCCTGGTGGGTGATGATTATAACCACCATGTAAGATGTATGTTTGACAAGTTTTTGTTCTTAAACCTTGCAAGGATCTCTTTGTGTCTCTTCAGTGATTCCATCTTTGTGGTCTACTCTGCACTCACTCTGTGGCATGTTAGAAATGCCCAATATTCTTAAGTAATTGGTTTTGGTAGGCATTGCCCCATTGGGAGACTCATTAAGAAGACTCCTTGAGATATAATAAATTCCTTCCAGCAGCACCTTAAAGACCAACTAAGTTTTTATTTTGGTATGAGCTTTCGTGTGCGTGCACACTTCTTCAGATACACTGAAACAGAAGTCCCCAGACGCTATATGTAGAGAAAGGGTGGGGAGGGGGGTCTCCAAGCTTAAAACCATGGAGAGACCTGGTTTGAACAGAGGCGTTGGATTCTTATCTCATTATACATGATAAAGTGATCTTCAGCCATCTCACCCCTTGCTTTTTCATGCAAGACCATTTGCAGTCATTTACAGTCGTCAACAGCTATCAGTCAGTCAATCACCCATTTCCACCATCCTTCTGAGTGATACCCCCTCCCCACTTTGGGAAAGGAAATCTGAATGAGCCCTTAGAGATTGTGGGTAGGCAAACTCAGGCCCGGGGGGCTGGATGTGGCCCAATCGCCTTCTAAATCTGGCCCGCAGACGGTCCGGGAATCAGCGTGTTTTTACATGAGTAGAATGTGTGCTTTTATTTAAACTGCATCTCTGGGTTATTAGAGGGCATAGGAATTCATTCACCCCCTATACATATATATATATATATATATATATATATATATATATATATATATATATATATATATATATATATATATATTCCGGCCCCCCACAAGGTCTGAGGGACAGTTGACTGTTGAAAAAGTTTGCTGACCCCTGCCTTAGATACAACATTCTAGAATAGCCCTTTGATCCAATTGAACAAGTAGGTGTCTATGTTCCTCAGCAGGGATACCCAATATGGTGCCCTCCAGCTATTTGCTATACTACAACTCCCATCACCCACTGTTGTTGACCATGATGGTTGCGGTTGGAGCTGATGGGAGTTGTAATCCACATCTGGAGCTCACCCCATTGGCTATCCTTGTTCCTCAGCATTTAAATGCATCTCCTCCATTTCCCCAGAGGAGACCCACTTTTCTATTACAATTAACATGAACATATGCAACAATAAGGAAAGCAGGAATGATGATGCAATAAAGGCTTTATTTTGAAAGGGAAGGGAGATCCACAGTTTGAAGTCTCAGGTTTGCACAAAACATCAAAATCAGAAACAGCTATGCATTGAACTCATGGAACAGTAATAAGACAATACATCACCATGTTGCTACATGGAGGGCCATCTCCCTTCAGTGAAGATGGTTTTGAAAGTGCCATGTGCAATGGAACTTGTTTTATGATTTCTGGTGGTTGCTTTTTTTAATTTACAGAAATAGCCCACAACAGTGGTTTACAAATGGTGACATCCTCAAAAATTCAATCAGGATTTTCACAAGGAGATCTATAGATGTTGGCACATAGTTTGTCCATGCTTCTCTCCCAAAATCTGTACATGGAGGAACATTGCCTCCCTGTGAGCCCCAGCAGAGCAACATAACCCCATTGGGGCCCAAGAAGAACCGAAGAAGAATGCTCAGTGATGCAATACTTGTTGTTGACAGATGCACAGGCAATTCACAGCAAGGTAGAACAGGGCCCTTGAAGGTTAAAGGCTTTGAAAACCACTAGCTTATAACACAATGGTGGTACATGTTAAACATACATTTCTAGAAACCATGCCTACAAATTCAATGGAGCCAATCTCTTGATTCTTAGTCCATCTCCTCAACATATTCATTCTGTGGATAGAGGTCTTCAGAGCTTCAATATCACTGGCAAGAGTTGCATCCGCCCTCATTTCTTGACACAAATCTGTTGGAATAGATGCTCGTTGAGCTCAGACCAGAGGCTGGACCACTGTAGAAGGAGCTGTATCCACCACGCTGTGCCCCCTCATGGTATGGAACCATACGAGCGCAAGGGTTGTGTTGCTCAATGCCAAAGGGTTGGTCAGGGCAGTAGAGAGCTGGCCCTGGGATGGTCAGGACGAAGGGAGGTGGCTGAATTGTGACGGTGGAGGCAGGGCAGCTGGCGAAGCATTGGTTCCACTGGGCAGACATATTTGCTGAACTGGCTGTGTGGATCTGAAAGGACACATCAGGGCGGGGAGTAGATAAAAGTGTACAAGGGTGAATAATAATTGAATCTCAAAGCGTTCATGTTCAATTTTCCAAAAGACATTGAAGAATCAACAGCAGTTGGGAGGTATACAGGAAACATTGGGGAAGGAACTGGTGACTGGACTGCAATAGTGCCTAATTCACTGATAGAAGAAAAATGATGAGCTGTAGCCAACATTAGTTCTACTTAGAGGAAATCCATTTTAATTAATGGAAATGATTCTCCCAGGTCCATTAATTTCAGTGGACCTACTTTGAATATAACATAGTTGGATAGGTAAAAGTAAAGGGACCCCTGACCATTAGGTCAAGTTGTGACCGACTATGGGGTTGCAGCGCTCATCTCACATTATTGGCCGAGGGAGCCAGCGTACAGCTTCCGGGTTATGTGGCCAGCATGACTAAGCCGCTTCTGGCAAACCAGAGCAGCATACAGAAATGCCGTTTACCTTCCCGCTGTAGCAGTACCTATTTATCTACTTGCATTTTGACGTGTGTTATGTACTGAGCTGAATCCTAGAACAATAGGATTCAGAATCAGCGGGAGCTACCCAATCCAACTCCAGGTGGAAGTGAATCCGCAACCTGATTGGCCTGCTGGAGCAGCCAATCAGGCGGCTGGCAGAAGTGAATCTGCTACCTGATTGGCCTGTAGGAGCAGCCAATCAGGCTGCAGGCAGAAGTCAATCCACAATATAATTGGCCCACAGGTGTAGCCCTGAAGTAGCCAATCACGCAAGGCCCATTGTGTAAATAATGTATATAAGCAGATGGTTTTGGGAAAAGAGCCATTCGTCTTCTCTTCTTCTCCTTGATGAATATGAGCTGAATAAAGAGCATGAAATTCACTCTCGACTCCGAGTATATTTCACTGGCGACGAGGATGGGATCCTGCTGAGCTGACCGCCACCACGCACTGCACCGCAGCACCGCCACCTGCTGCACCGCTGCATCGCACCGTGCATCCAGGCTTCAGCTCCAGGACCCAAGGAACCCAGAATGGCAACCGACAGCAGCTTCTTGCCATTCAAACCAGCATCAGGAGACTGGGAAGGGTACGCCGCCCGTTTCAACTTCCTCCTGCAAGCGAAAGAAGTCACCAACGATGCCATGAAGAGGGCGACATTCTTCAGCGTCTGTGGAGAGGAGACGTTTGAAATCGCCCGGGCTCTCCTTGCACCTAGAGATGTCGCTACCGTCTCTTACAAAACAATAATGGAACGGCTGAAGGAGCACTTCTCACCACAGCCCTCGGTGGTAGCTTGCCGAAATGCCTTCTACGCAAAGCGGCAAGCCCCGGGGGAAACCATAACTGGGTTTGTGACCTCCCTCCGCCAAGCCGCCCGGTTATGCAACTTCGCAGAGTTGGAGAACATGCTTCGTGACCGCCTCGTCGGTGGCCTGAGGGACGAGATGTTGCAACGACGCCTCTACGCCAAAAAAGACCTCACGTTCCAGATTGCTCTGGAGGAAGCCCTGGCAACCGAAGCCGCCGAGAGGTCAACGCAAGAGGCACGACCGGCCCCGCCATCCCAACCGAGGGTCTACCACGAAGACCTCACCGACGAATCCGAATCTGACAGGGAGGAAGTACACCGAGTACAGCGGCGCACTCAAGCAGCACACACACCACAGCAGCCTCGACGAGAAGGAGGGAACTGTGCAAGCTGCGGGGAGAACCACGAGAGGAGGACCTGTCGTTTCCGCAACGCAGAGTGCAGGCAGTGCAGAAAATTGGGACACATCGCCCGGGTGTGTCGGGCTCGACTCACCCGTCGACAAGCATCAGATGACCGACCCAGGAGCCCCAGGTCACACGGCACCATGCACCAAGGCAACTCGACGGAGATCACGGACTACCAGGTATTCCAGTTGCCCCATCCCAGCACAGAGAAAATTTATATAGAGGTACAGATAGAGGGAGCCCCATGCCGCATGGAGCTGGACACGGGTTCAACTCTATCCATAATCTCGGCCCGAACATTAAGGGAACTGTGCCCTAATGGGGGTCCCAAACTAAGGCCGGCCCCATTCACCCTCCGGGACTTCCAGAAACGTAAGGTCCCTACAATGGGGGTGGGGACCTTCAGGGTGCAATATCGAGGGCGAAAGCAACAATTGGACTTGCTGGTAGTTAAGGGCCCCTACGTTCGCTTACTGGGACTGGCATGGTTTGGACCTCTGGGGCTAGCCGTTACCGGGGTGAACCGCACTAGCTTACAAGTGGGCGTGGACGCCATATGCAAAGAGTTTCCAGGGGTTTTCGATGGGGCATTGGGACGATATACAGGACCCCCCATTGCCCTACAGCTAGACCCCGCTGTACGACCCATCAGGCACAAGGCTCGCCGGGTCCCGTTCGCCCTGAAACCCCGCATAGACGAGGAATTGGACCGGCTCGTGGAGCAAGGAGTGCTGGAGCCGGTGCCCAACGCCCCCTGGGAAACTCCAATTGTCACACCCGTCAAGCCTAACGGTTCGGTCCGCATCTGTGCAGACTACAAATGCACCATAAACAAGGCTCTCACGGCCCATGCATACCCAGTGCCAGTGGTCAGCCATGTCCTCGCCACCCTGGCTGGGTCAAAAATCTTTGGCAAACTGGACTTGGCCCAAGCGTATCAACAGTTGCCTGTGGACGAAGCCACAGCAGAGGCTCAGACGATTGTGACGCACAGAGGGGCATTCAGAGTAAAGCGGCTGCAATTTGGCGTTAGCGTGGCACCAGGCATATTCCAGAATCTAATGGACTCTCTCCTTAAAGGGATTCCTGGCGTCACCCCCTTCTTCGATGATGTACTGATCGCCGGGCCCACACCAGAGGAATTTGAGGACCGCCTCCGCTCCGTCCTGCACCGTTTCCAGACGGCGGGCCTCAAAGTGAAGCGGGAAAAGTGTTTACTGGGAGTGCCGCAGGTGGACTTTCTGGGATTTAAGGTGGACGCAGAAGGGGTCCATCCAACCGGTGACAAGGTACGGGCCATTTGTGAGGCCCCAGCGCCCAAGAGCAAGCCCGAACTTCAGTCATTCTTGGGACTATTGAACTTTTACCATGCCTTCCTTCCCCATAAGGCAGCGGTAGCGGAGCCCCTACACAGACTCCTAGATAAAAGGGCCCCTTGGGTGTGGGGCCAGCGACAAAGGGCCGCATTCCAGGCAGTCAAGGACTTGCTCGTCTCAAACTCGGTCTTGGCACACTTCGACGAGAGGCTGCCAGTGGTGCTGGCATGCGACGCCTCTCCCTATGGCATCGGCGCTGTCCTGGGACACCAACTCCCGGATGGAAGAGAGGTGCCAGTGGCATACTTCTCCCAGACGCTTGCTGCAGCCGAACGAAACTACTCACAGATTGACAAGGAGGGTCTGGCAATCGTGAAGGGCGTAAAAAAATTCCATGATTTCTTGTACGGGCGGCCCTTTACCATAGTGACTGACCACAAGCCGTTGCTTGGCCTGTTTGCCCCCGAGAAGCAGACCCCCCAAGTGTTGTCTCCACGTGTCCTCAGGTGGTCAATTTTCCTTGCCGGCTACCAGTATGCACTAATCCACCGCCCTGGGAAGGCGATGGGCCACGCAGACGCACTCAGCAGGCTACCACTACCAGAAACAGGCCCCGACCCAGCGCCTGCGCAAGAGGTTATGACCCTGGAGCTGCTTCCCGACCGACCCATTCAGGCACAAGAAGTTGCGCACCATTCCACAAAAGATAGGGTCATCTCCCGGGTCCTGGACTGGGTGTGGCGAGGATGGCCCAGCAGCAGCCCCGGGCCAGAATTCGCTGGCTACACAAACCGCAAACATGAACTGTCGGCCCACAAGGGGTGCCTGTTATGGGGAAGCAGGGTTGTTGTTCCCCAGCCCCTCCGCAAAAGGGTCCTCACAGCCCTACACGAGACACACCCAGGGGTAGTGAGGATGAAGGCCCTTGCCAGGAGTTATGTGTGGTGGCCGGGGATTGACAGAGAGATAGAGGCCTGGGTCCAACACTGCCAGACCTGCCAAGAATCCCGCCCGGATCCCCCAAGGGCCCCAGTCCAGCCTGGGAGTCCGCCCGACATCCATGGTCACGCTTGCACGTGGACTTCGCTGGCCCCTTCCAGGGAAAAACATTCTTCATAGTGGTGGATTCCTACACCAAATGGCTGGAGGTCGCACTGGTACCGTCCACTTCTACGGCGGCAGCCATCCGGGTACTACGTAAGCTGTTTGCAACCCACGGGCTCCCTGACACCCTCGTCTCGGACAATGGAACCGCATTCACGTCAGAGGAGTTCCAGACCTTCACAGCGCAGAACGCCATCCGCCACATCCGCTCAGCACCATTCCACCCTGCCACCAATGGCCAAGCGGAGCGCATGGTGCGGACCACCAAGGACAGCCTCCGCCGCATAACACAAGGGGACTGGGAATACCGCCTTGCCGCATTTCTTCTAGCACAGCACAGCACCCCAAGCACAACGACGGGCCGGAGCCCAGCTGAACTACTCATGGGCCGGCGCCTTGCAACTAGACTGGACCGACTTCACCCCGACAGAGCTCAGGATGAGGTAGTGGTGGGGAAAGGCAGGAACCCCCGGACATTTGTGGCCCAGGACCCAGTGTATGCAAAGAATTTTGGGGCAGGCCCAGCATGGGTACCCGCCACAGTCACCAAGGTGACCGGTCCCGTGTCGTACGAGGTACTAACGGAAGGGGGGCAATGTTGGCGCCGCCACTGCGACCAGCTACGGCGACGATTCCCAGGAGGAACCCGGGAGGAGAGCGGGACAGAGGGGTCCCAAGGGGACAGCAGGGCAGTGAGGCCTGTAGAGCGAGAGGGGTGGGCAGGGGAAGCAGAAGCAGTAGGCACAGAGGGGCACCCCGAGGCTGGAAGGACACCGGAACCAGAGTCACAACCTAGTGGTTCAGTGGCGCCAGACCAGACAGCCCCGGCACAGCCAGCAGCCTCGGAACACGAGCCAGAACCAGAACCCCTGACCAAGGAACACCCCAGGCCACAACGCACACGGAGGCGGCCAGCAGACCTTGGGGACTACGAATGCAACTTCCCGGGCAGGACTGGAACTTAGAGGGGAGGGGTGTTATGTACTGAGCTGAATCCTAGAACAATAGGATTCAGAATCAGCGGGAGCTACCCAATCCAACTCCAGGTGGAAGTGAATCCGCAACCTGATTGGCCTGCTGGAGCAGCCAATCAGGCGGCTGGCAGAAGTGAATCTGCTACCTGATTGGCCTGTAGGAGCAGCCAATCAGGCTGCAGGCAGAAGTCAATCCACAATATAATTGGCCCACAGGTGTAGCCCTGAAGTAGCCAATCACGCAAGGCCCATTGTGTAAATAATGTATATAAGCAGATGGTTTTGGGAAAAGAGCCATTCGTCTTCTCTTCTTCTCCTTGATGAATATGAGCTGAATAAAGAGCATGAAATTCACTCTCGACTCCGAGTATATTTCAACGTGCTTTCGAATTGCTAGGTTGGCAGGAGCAGGGACCGAGCAACAGGAGCTCACCCTGTCGCGGGGATTCGAACCACCGACCTTCTGATCAGCAAGCCCTAGGCTCTGTGGTTTAACCCACAGTGCCACCCACGTCCCTCACATAGTTGGATACAGCCCAACAAATATAAAGAAAATAAACTGGAATACTATGTTAAATAGTATAGGGGACCTAATTAATATTTCAGTATAATCATAGATTTTATTATTGAGACCCACCCTGGGACCATTTGCTGAATAGTAGATATGAAATCTATTAGATAGATAAGCATTCTCTCTCTCTCTCTCTCTCTCTCTCTCTCTCTCTCTCTCTCTCTCTCTCTCTCTCTCACACACACACACACACACACACACACACACACACCTTTTCAGTTATTCTGAGGCTACAATTCTCATAAGCCCTGATCATTGGCCATGCTTGCTAGGACTGATGGGATTTGCAATTCACAACTCCTAGAGGGCAAAAGGTTGGCGACCCCAAGAGAGAGGGAGAGAGAAAACCAGGTAGATGACAAATTAACACATATACTACATGATAACTTGAGAAAATTAAATTCAAAACCACCAATACGCTTTGCCCAAGTATCTCAGCTAAACTTACCAGTTTCTGAAAGATCACAAGTGGAGTGTCTCTGTGCTGAGGGAATCTGATGAGGTTCCTCGGTGTCCTCTGGGTTTTTATATGGTTCCTGAGATGATGATGCATCAGATTCTAATTAATTTCCAAAGACCATTTTTCCTTGAGTAACACTCAATTGGTTTCAAGGAGTGACATCATGATTCGTAACTCTTCCTCCTCATTGTTGATGTTTCACCCCATCACCTCATAGGTGGGGTCCTGTTAGTGCTATGGGTCAAGGATTTCAAAGGAGATTTGGGGTGTTGGTTTTGTTAGTTCCACAAGTAGAACTGCAACAACAACAACATTTTGTGGTTCTTTTGTTGGGGGGAGTGGAATAACACCTGAAAAAATTCAAGAGGAGAGGAAAGTGTTCTGTGAAGACTAGATATATTTATTGCAGGTGATGGTTGCACGTAAACATAGCCAACAATGTGATTGTATCAAGATGGTTATAAAATCAGACTCTTCGCCAGATCTAGAGACTATGCTTGACTATGTGTATTTATATACAATAATGGCAGAACACATGGTTCTTCCTGATATAGCTTCAGATCTTTGAAGAAAATAAAATCATCAGTGATATGGCTAGTAGTAGTAATAGTAAACATCTCTCTCTCAACACAAATATTTTTATATCGTTTGTAATTGTCTTGTGTGCCTGTGCGTGTGCACATGTGTGTGAACTCTTTCCTCTTCCCCCCTTGTTTGTTGTCATTAGCAACTGATGGAGATTAGGGAGCAGTGCTAGTCGTCTCCCCGTGAGAACAGGATAGTCTTATGTCCAGTGGTTTGGCTGAACAGGGATAGTCTTATGTTCTCAATGGTCTAAAGATAAGGCTATGAAAAACTGTGGAGCTCAAATCCCCCATCTGGTGCAGGATGAAGTTTTCAATGTCTACTTGCCATGATCGCTATGCCCCCTTCTTTACCATTGGAGACACTATGCCTCTGAATATCATTTTCTGGGTGGGCTTTTCATGGGATCATCTGTATTTCCTCTCCCTTTCTCCCCCCTTTTCTCCTTTTCCCAGTCCTCCTTCCTTTTCTACCTCTCCCACTTTCCCTTCCGTATCTCCCCATTTCTTTACTCTTTCCTTCTTCCATTTCCTCCTTCCTCTCTTCTTTATTTCCCCTTCCCTTCATCTTCACTTTCCCTCTCTCTATCTACCCCTCATTTCCCCTTTCCTGTTTTTTCTTTCCTCACTTTCTCCTCTTACCCTTTTTTCTTCCTTTGTTCTTTCCCTTCTTTACCGATTCTTCCTTCCTTCACTTTCTAATTACAGCAATTGTTTCTGGTTACAGGTAGGTAGCCGTGTTGGTCTGGGTCGAAGTAAAATAAAAAAATTCCTTCAGTAGCACATTTCATAAGCAAGGCAAAATATATCACTGTCATCTCTATCTATAAAAAAATTCCTTCAGTAGCACCTTAAAGACCAACTAAGTTTATTGAAGGAATTTTTTTATTTTGCTTCGACTCAGACCAACACGGCTACCTACCTGTAACTATCTCTATCTATCTATCTATCTATCTATCTATCTATCTATCTATCTATCTATCTATCTCTGCCATCTATAATAATAATAATAATAATAATAATAATAATAATAATAATAATAATAATTTATTATTTATACCCTGCCCACCTGGCTGGGTTTCCCCAGCCACTCTGGGCGGCTTCCAACAGAAATATTAGAATACACCAATTTCTTAAACATTAAAAGCTTCCCTAAACAGGGCTGCCTTCAGATGTCCTCCAAAAGTCTGGTAGTTATTTTTCTTTTTGACATCCAGTGGGAGGGCGTTCCACAGGGCGGGTGCCACTACCGAGAAGGCCCTCTGCCTGGCTCCCTGTAACTTGGCTTCTCGCAGTGAGGGAACCGCCAGAAGGCCCTCGGCACTGAACCTCAGTGTCCGGGCAGAGCAATGGAGGTGGAGACGCTCCTTCAGGTATACTGGTATATCTGTCTGTCTGTCTGTCTGTCTGTCTGTCTGTCTATCTATCTATCTATCTATCTATCATCTATCTATCTATCTATCTATCTATCTATCTATCTATCATCTATCTATCTATCTATCTATCATCGTCTATCTATCTATCATCGTCTATCTATCTATCTATCATCTATCTATCTATCTATCTATCTATCTATCTATCTATCATCTATCTATCTAGAGCTAATTGGGAAATCTTAAACATTTCCTAAAGAGTGCAGAGGCTGTAATCTGTTGCACATATTCTCATGAGTTGAGGCCCTGGAATGCAACCAGGTCAGAAACCATGAGAGTGACCCACACGTTTTGCTCTTTGGGAAGCTGGGGTGCCTGAAACTTACTCCCAGGTAACTGGGTAAAGGCTGTGCAGTCTTACACTGCAATCCTAAGCATATTTTACTCAAAAGCAAGTCCCACTGAGTTCAATAAGATTTACTTTCTGGTATATTCCTGATCATTCTCACAGTTTCCATTATTATAATTATCACTATCATTATTATCTCCTGTCTTTTCCAATGACAAGAACTCAAGGCAGCATACAGCTGAAATTTTATTTCCTTCCATTTATCCATTGAAGGTGTTGTACACGACTCTTTCCTTCACACATTGTTTTCTTTACAACAATCCTGTGAGGTAGGTTAGGATGAGAGGTTTGAATTTGCTCAACGTGACAGATGTATAAGTGTATTTGACTACAGGAGAAGCTCTCTTCTGTGAAACAAAATGTCCCTATTTTCATCTGAGGAATGTTGAAAGGTATGGAACATAGGTCCTTCTTGCTTTCTCATGGCATGAATGTGACCTTAGAGAATCCAAAATGAACATATTTGCCTGTACCTAACTGCACAGGAGATACTAAATGAAACCATGGATCCTTGAAGTACTGTATCACTGGGGTGTTACTGGTGCTCACCCACATTCCATAGATCAAAAGAGGGACTCCCTTGGCATTTGCAAGACTTCTGTGCACATACCATAAAAGCCTGAAACACCACCTCTCAAAACTATGACACATGGCTGAAGGCCCTTTCTCCACCCACAGCACGTTGCATGGATTTTCTTTCCAATGTTTATTTCTCTCACATCTCTGTCCTCTTCACTTGCCTTCAATGGGCACCAGTTTCCGTAGGAACAGTCTACACTGGGAGTGGCTTTCCAAGGTTTCAGGCCGGAGCCTTTCCCCAGCCCTACCTTGGAGATGCCGAGGATTGAACTTGTGAACTTGTGCGTGCAAAGCAAATGCTCTACAACTGAGCTATGGCCCTTCCCTTAAGCAACATGCCTTGCGATACGAGCTTTGAGGTTCCCTCCCTTCACTGTTATTTTCCAGGTGAGCAATGAAGACCATTTATACTATGCAGAATTTTTAGGTTTCAGATTTATTACCTATCAGTTGCTTTAAAAAAACCCCCACACAAACCCTCCTAACTGTTGAAGGTCACATCAACACCGCACATTTAAAGCACTACGATGCCATTTTAAACAGCCCAGGCTGCTCCAAAGAATTATGGGAACTGTAGTTTATTATAGTCCATGAGAGTCATCAGGATATGTCTCTATTCCCCTCACAGAGCTACAATTCCCAGTGCAGTGGAATGAGAAATATTGCTTCACCAGGAACTCTGGGAATTGTTGTTCTGTTAGGGGAATAGAGGAACTTCTGCAGGCAAATGTATTGCTCTGCTTTCCTTTGGACCACCTCAGCGAGGCCTAGAGGGGGGTCTTGTCTTCTTGGCAGCCCAGGACCTCCATACATGTTGTCCAGGCTTGCACCCCAGACCCAGAGAGGTCACTTCAGTGCTGCTGATAAAGGGTCTGGAAAACAAGCCTTATGGGGAATGGTTGAAGTTGCTGGCTATGTTTAGTTTGGAAAAGAGGAGACTGAGATATGATAGTCATCTTCAAATATCTCAAGGGCTCTCACATGGAGGATGGAGCAAGCTTTGTTTTCTCCTGCTCTGGAGGGGAGGACTCCAACAAATGGCTTCAACTTACAAGAAAGAAGATTCTGACTAAACATCAGAAAGAACTTTCTGGAACAAAGAACTGTTTGACAGTGGAACAGGCTCCCTTGGAATGATGTGGGCTCTCCTTCATTGGAAGTTTTTAAGCAGAGGTTGGGTGTCCATGTGTCATGGATGCCTTAGCTGTGATTCCTGCATTGCAGGAGGGTTGAACTAGATGATCCTCAGAGTCCCTTCCAGCTCGACAAGTCTTTGACTATGATTCTGTACCCTTCTCTGAGTTCAAGAACACATTGCAGCCAAACACATGGGTGTGGGTGTGTAGCAGGACAAGTGAGGGCATGTGGTCAGGAGAGAGCCAGATAGTGGGACCTAGAGAGCAGCATTCACACACACACACCAGGCTTGAACTGCACCAATCTGACCAAGAGGAATTGCAATAATTCCTTTTCAGTAGACTCTTTCTGCCAGCCTCCAGGGTGTTCTGCATGGAACTGTATTTAGCGAACCACAAGAAATTGCTAGGGCTTGAAAGGGCTATAATTACTCCAAGTCACTTTCTGCAGCCATTGCTTAGTGAAGAAATAACGTTCTACCTCAAGCCAAGAAACAACGTTATTTCCCAAGGTTTGTTTCCTTTCTGATCATTCTCTTTCCAGGGAGGGTTGATGGAAGCCTTGCCAAGAGCATTCAGCTGTGGCATGCTGGGTCATTTATGCAAAACTGATGGGAGGTACACATGTTTAACTTCCATTACATCTCTGGCATCAAAGGGGAGACTCAATGGGCCACTTGCCAGCCATTATTTGTAACCATCATTAGCAAGCATCGTTTGTAATCACTGGCCTGTTTCCAAAGGGCTGTTTCAGACAAGCCCGAGAGGGCTAGACTGGCCCGGTTAGATTTCTGTAAGACTATGAAACAATTCAAGAAGGTGTATGGTATATGTGGCACGTGTGTTGAGTTAAGACCATATGACACATCAGAAGAGGGAGAGAAAAAGATCACAGTGGGTTTTCTCGGGGTGTGAGACTGAGGAGTGGGGGAGGCTTCCCAGGTGAGAGATGGGGGATTCAACTCTTGGTATATAGAATAGAATAGAATAGAATAGAATAGAATAGAATAGAATAGAATAGAATAGAATAGAATAGAATAGAATAGAATAATTTATTGGCCAAGTATCAACCATACTTGGAATTTTGCTTCAACTACATTGCAATGTAAAGAAAAAACGTACCTCATACAACCACGATTCCCCTCACAATACAACAGCACAGCGAAAAGACCCCATACCACCAACTGGCCACCCTTCCGCCCACAACTACAGATTCAACAATTTGATGGCACAAGGGAAAAAGCTATACCTGTGCCTAGACATTTTTGTATATAGAGTCCTGTACCGACGTCCGGATGGGAGTAAATCAAACAAGTGATGACCAGGATGCAAAGGGTCTACAGCAATTCTCTCTGCTCTCTTCCTGGATGGAAGATTGAGGTGAAATGGTGATAGAGGGTCATATATAGATGCATAATAAAAAGAAAATATAAAATACAATATTCATGATCCTCATAAAACACAATTACAGTGGTACCTTGATTCCCGAACGGCTTAGTTGATGAACAAATCAGCTCCCAAGCGCTGCAAACCCAGAAGTAAGTGTTCTGGTTTGTGAACGTTTTTCGGAAGCCGAATGTCCGGTTCAGCTGTCGGCATTGTTTCCAGGGCCAATCAGAAGCCATGCCTTGGTTTTCGAATGTTTTGGAAGTCGAATGGGCTTCCAGAACAGATTGAGTTCGAGAACCAAAGTACCACTGTAGTTTTATGGGGATCATGAATGTTGCATTTGTGTGTGTGTGTGTGTGTGTGTGTGTGTGTGTGTGTGTATCTTTTCTTTTGACATGTTGTTTTTAAATATCTTTCTAGAAAAGGTTTTGGATTTTATTGCTTAATATGTTAAAAACCTCTAATAAAATTCTATTTAAAAAAAGAAAGAAGAAAATTAATACATTTAAATTCCACATAAAATTAAAACACATCTTAAACTCAATTACAACTCTATTAAAGCATGCATAGAACAAAGTTGTGAATCAGCATCTTTGTTTTTGTTATCTTTGCTGGAAAAATTAGAAGCTAAAACAAAGAGAAGGTAAAGCCAAAATGAATTTATTGCCCCCGTTCCATGGGTGGGCAAGATCTATTCGCCGAAGTGTAAGCCTTTTGCCTTTTGATATCTTTGAATCATGGAAATCTGGCCAGCAGCTTCTCCAGATCCCGATGAGAATTATGTCTGAGTCTAGATCTATAATACGTAATCACAATACAACCTCCTTAGTCATTAGATACACATGTGCCCCCCCCACCTGTGAGTTTTGTGTTTTTTTCCATAACCCCTTCCCTGACCATGAAAACTCCTTAGCTGTTTTTCTCTGCTTTGGATAAGATTGAACTCGAAAAACAGCAAACCCCCCCCAACCACATTTGGGGAAAAAATTGACCCATAGCAATTTCCGCAGACAGAACCCCACCTATAAGGTGAAACATTAGCAGTGATGAAGAGAATAGTGGAAACACTCCTTGAAACTACTTGGGTGTTAACTCATGGGGAAAACATGTATTTGGCAATGGATTAGAACTTTGTGAAAACAAAATGCATCATCTTCTTGGAAACCGTCTATAAAAACCCTGAAGAGACGTAGCAACAGCACTTCATTCCTTCAGCACAGAGACACTCCACTTGAGTTCTTTTCACTGCAGAGTTGGTAAGTTATGATGGAATATGTTTTAACTTCTACCAAGCCTATTGGCAATTTTGGGTTTACTTCTGCCAAGTTTGCCTTTTGTTAATTAAAACATGAATAAATTTCTGGCTCATCAGAATAGTTCAGCACCAAATATTTGTTCTCTTTGCTGGTTAAAGGTAAAGGTAAAGGGACTCCTGACCATTAGGTCCAGTCGTGACTGACTCTGGGGTTGCGGCGCTCATCTTGCATTATTGGCCGAGGGAGCTGGCGTACAGCTTCCAGGTCATGTGGCCAGCATGACTAAGCCGCTTCTGGCAAACCAGAGCAGTGGACGGAAATGCTTCCCGCTTGGATCTACTTGCTTCCCGCTTGATCTACTTGCACTTTGACGTGCTTTCGAACTGCTAGGTTGGCAGGAGCAGGGACCGAGCAATGGGAGCTCACCCCATTGCGGGGATTCGAACCGCCGACCTTCTGATCAGCAAGCCCTAGGCTCTGTGGTTTAACCCACAGTGCCACCCGCTTCCCTTTGCTGGTTAGTAAGTAGAAATGAAGAAGAAGAAATAACTCTATCAGAGCCACTTCTTTTTCTTTTGAGGTGCTCTCCTCTTTGTTCCAGATTTAGTACCCATTTTGACGAGGAAAGTTAAGTCACAAAATATTGATGATCAGTGCAGATGCTACTACCATAGTAATACCTTAGGGTGATGGTGATGCTCACACAGAGTGTAGGGTTAGTTGTGTATCATTGAGTGGATATGAGCATCAATGAAATGCAGGCAAGGGAGTGTAGATTTACCAATAATGATTAAAAATAGCTAGTCAAGTTCTTGGTGGCAGGTTTCCAATAGGCTATTATGATGGAAAATGTGCTCCAACATCTTTTATTTTTTATTTTAAAATTAGGTTGTGTCTAATTAAGTTATATTGAAAATAGGCCAAATGAAATGAATGGACCTAAGGCAGGCGTAGCCTACATGGTGATTTCTGGATGCTTTGAACTACAAGCCCGGTTTCCTTGGCAATTGGCCAAGGTGGCTTGGGTTGATGGGAGCTGTAGTCCACAACATCAGAAGGACACCATCCCAGACCTAAATTGTTCCTGCTAAATAATCAGTGGGCCTATGCTGAGTAGGACTAAGGAAGACTGATGTTGGCTTTGTGGAGGATAATGGTATCAGTGGCAACTGGCCACAATGCCTATATTCAGCATCCATTATTGTCAAAGCCATTATCCCTCTATGTGCCAGTTGCTGGGAACCAAAAAATGGAGTGATTTGCTATTGCACTCGGGTTCTCCTTTCCAGCTTCCCATTGGCACCTGGTTGGCCACTATAAGAGCAGGTTTCTGGGTGAGAAGGACCAATGGTATGAAGCAACAGGGCTCTTCTTATGTCCATTAATTTGTTTCATCAGTACTATGCAATATAGGGATGTGGGTGGCACTGTGGTCTGAACCACTGAGCCTCTTGGGCTGCCAGATCAGAAAGTTGGCAGTTCGAATCCCTGCAACAGGGTGAGCTCCCGTTGCTCTGTCCCAGCTCCTGCCAACCTAGCAGTTTGAAAGCACACCAGTGCAAGTAGATAAATAGGTACCACTGCGGTTGGAAGGTAAACAGCGTTTCCGTGTGCTCTGGTTTCCATCACGGTGTCCCATTGCACCAGAAGCAGTTTAGTCATGCTGGCCACATGACCCAGAAAGCTGTATCTGGACAAGCACTGGCTCCCTTCTCCAAAAGAAAGATGAGAGCTGCAAATCCATAGTCGCCGTTGACTGGACTTAACCGTCCAGGGGTCCTTTACTATACAATGTGGCCTTAATCCATTATTAGTTAGTTTGTTTTTTCACCTCTGAAGTTTTGCACATTCATAAATGTCTGTGGGTGAACCTGAACACTGTGAAATTCATTCATTTCTTAATCATGTGCATTTCATCCATTCCCCACCTGTATGTGTCCCTTCAGATCCACGAAACCAGTTCAGCCAAGATGTCTGCCCAGTGGAACCAATGCTTCGCCAGCTGCCCTGCCTCCACCGTCACAATTCAGCCACCTCCCTTTGTCCTGACCATCCCCGGGCCAGCTCTGTACTGCCCCGACCAACCCTTTGGCATTGAGCAATGCAACCCTTGCGCTCGCATGATTCCCTACCATGAAGGTGCAAGCCGTGGGGGATACAACTCCTTCTCTGGTGGCATAGCCTCCCGCCTGAGTTCTGCAAGCATCTATTCGCAGAAACTCCAGTCCGGATGCCAGAGTGGATTTAGCCCATGCCAGAGATTCTAAATCCCAAAACCACGGTCCACAGAATGTATATGACGAAGAACGCAGAGAATGTATGTTCAACTTGTACAACCCCTGAGTTGCAGGCCAATGATGAGAACTTCTATCTTCAAGAACCCATTTTCACATCTACTGGGAAACTCATCCACACCTGCCATCCACCATACTGCAACACTTTGGAATCTGAGTCATGTTCTAAGGGCAGGAATATCACTTGTGTGGCCTTACTCTTGCCCTGTTTGAGCTGGGAAATGTGGCATATGTGAAATCCAATGCTCCTCTGTAGCTACAAAAAATTGTGGGCAAGCCTTCTTCATAGAGACTTGTCCATTACTGCTCATCTCCTCAGTTCTAAAACAACCATTGTAGGCTGTTTATTGAACTGTAGTGACATTGTTTAACAGGCTTCTCAAATATGATCTACTCAATGTTTGCAGGCGTTAGTCCTCTGTGTTGTTACAGGTTGCTTCATGTTACCATAAAAAAAAAAAGAAAATCACCACCACATTTCAGTGTCCTCATTGCCTTGTTAACCTGCCTTGCTAACCTTTGCACATCTGTATTCAAACTGTGGGATTGTGTGTCTCTTCTCTTTCAAAATAAAGC
Organism: Zootoca vivipara; assembly: GCF_965207765.1. Lineage (NCBI taxonomy): Eukaryota > Metazoa > Chordata > Lepidosauria > Squamata > Lacertidae > Zootoca > Zootoca vivipara. The sequence continues at coordinate 36,066,632 of NC_142599.1, forward strand.
CTTTACTGCATAAAAATTCCATGTTCCCTGCTGTTCTTTATGATGTTTCTGAGGTAAAGCAGGGCTACTACCGCACCCCAAATATAATGTGTCTGTGGTGTGTGTGTGTGTGTGTGTGTGTGTGTGTGTGTGTGTGTGTTGGAATTCCTGGGTGTGCTTAAGTATGTACTTTTTTGTAAGCATTTAAGGGCTGATCTAAGAGCTGATCATAGGGATGTGGGTGGCGCTATGGTCTTGCCGATCGGAAGGTCGGCGGTTCAAATCCCTGTGATGGGGTGAGCTCCCGTTGCTCGGTCCCAGCTCCTGCCAACTTAGCAGTTCAAAAGCAAGTAGATAAATAGGTACCACTCTGGCGGGAAGGTAAACGGCATTTCTAGTTTCACCAGAAGTGCCTTAGTCATGCTGGCCACATGACCCGGAAAAACTGTCTGTGGACAAAGTCGGCTCCCTCAGCCAGTAAAGTGAGATGAGTGCCGCAACCCCAGAGTCATTCGCAACTGGACTTAACTTTACCTTTACCTTTTAAGAGCTGATCATATATACAGTGATGTAGTAATAAGGGGCGGGGGGCACCGCCCCGGGCAGCAGGCTGGGCGGGGCTGACCATCTCTGACAGCCACTGCCACTGCTGCACGATGCGGCCACCACCATGGAGGAGAAGCCCCAACTGCCTCACTCCGTGGCTTGCTCACGGGGTTTGCCACGGCACCCCGGCGCATGCCTCCTGTGCGCACATGCGCCACGCGTCATGACGCATGCATTGTGACGTGTGCGTGGTGCATCATGGCACATGTGTTGTGATGCGTGACACATGCGTGCGGCGGACACCCCACCCCCACCCCACCCTGGCGGGGTGCCTTCGGATTTGCCGCCCCGGGCAGCCAAGCAGCTAGCTATGCCACTTCATATATAGTAAAGCCATTCCTACCATTAGACAGTGCTAAGTGAAGAGGAGGCATGGCTAGGTGGAATATGACGATGACGTCAACAACAATAACAATTTATTATTTATTCCCCAACCATCTGGCTAGGTTTCCCCAGCCACTCTGGGTGGCTCCCAACAGAATTAAAAGCACAATAAAACTGCATTGAGTGTGAGTTTGTCTTCCAGTGCAAAGCTTGTTGTCTATAATGATTTCAGACCAAAGAAAGATTTATTTAAAAAGTCATGCAATGGAAACAGGAAATATCATCTAATAATATTTGTCTTAAAGCACAATATCTAACTGCTTATTTTTGCCTGAAGACTCAAAGGGAAAACAAAGGTATGCTTGAAATGGCTTAAGGTGTTGAGGTAATTAGGGCATCCATGGGAACAAAGTAATCTGAGAAAGCTATTAAAGGAAATATATACTTAAAACAACAATTTAAAGAACAACAGGTCTCCCTTCAAAAACCATTAATTGAAACTAATGGCACCTTTACACACACACACACACACACACACACACACACACACACACTGATTTGAGAACCTGCCTGGATAATAGCACCAAAATTGAATCAAAAGCTATGAATCTGGTTATAATTAATGAAAAGAAAAAAAATTCTAAGGAAATTTTAAAAAGAGAATGCATGCATTAAAAATTAGGTTAGAAGAAGCAGAAAATATAAGTAAAGGTGATATGATTGGAGTCTGCATTGAATTAAAGAAGGGACCGAAGCAGAATACATTTTTTTAAAAAAATCTTTGGCGAATTTGCTTAATTCAATAGTGCCAATTTTATACAGTGGTACCTCGCAAGACGAATGCCCTTCAAGATGAATTTTTCGCAAGATGAATTCGTTTTGCGAAAAATTCGTCTTGCGAATCGCGGTTTCCCATAGGAATGCATTGAAATTTAATTAATGTGTTCCTATGGGCAAAAAAAGAAATCTCAATGCATTTCTATCGGAAACCGTGATTCGCAAGTAGACTTTTTCGCAAAACGAATTGACTCGTGGAACGAATTAAATTCGTCTTGTGAGGCACCATTGTATATTATATTGTATGAGATAGAAAAAGCCTATAGGGTCACAGTGGATGGATACCACATTACGGCCTCACCCAGATCCATTGTTCTAGGCTTCTCCCACTTTAGAAATAGCACAAAAGGTATGTTAGCTTGAAACAGTCACGTAGGATGGATCCATCAATAGTATTACTGGAGGAGCTGCATTGCAATTTGGCTAAAAATAAATTACTGAGTAATATGTGATTCAGAGGTTAAACAAAATTGCTGTCTCTTGAAGAAAATTGGTCACTATAGAAGTATTAGTTTGGCCCTTGGGAGCTTTCAACTCTACTTCACCTTTCTGCCTGGTGCTTGGGCAGTGGATGTGCTGGACTATTGCCCTGCCTCAATAAAGGACTGGATGAGAGCCAGTCCAGGTAACACTGAAGCACTGCTTGCGCATGGTTCCCTAGACGAGATGGACGGGAGGTGGCCTGCTCTTGACAGAGGCAGAGCAAGCCGATCGGGCACTTGGGGTGGCACACATACCCTGCATCCAGGGGCGAGGGCAGCCGCCCATGGGGCCAGACCAGCCAGGGCAGGATGCCTGCCTCCTCCCACTGAGCCACCCTACAGCTGGGGGGGGAGGCAGCAGGCAGACCGTTTGGGGCAGCACGGAGCCTGCGGGCGTCCAAGCCACTGTGTCACTCCCAAGAGAGACACGTGGCTCGGTGCACTGCAGGCCCCACAGTGAGTGCCGCCTGACATTTTGTCACCCCCCCAGTGGTGACAACTGGGGCGAACCGATTGACCGATTGAACCTGGTCTCTGGAATTGACAGCCAATCAGCCGGGGGGGGGGGGGAATTCCTGCCATGCCCCTGTCCCAATGACAGTCAACACACAACGGCATAGCAAGGTCAAGTGTACAAGCCCTAAATATAGGGAGAGGTGGGCAGCTGTTCCGATGCACTGACCAAAAGAGGAAGCTCAGGGTCATGTGCATTGAAAGGAATGGATAATATTCTAATTCCATGCTTCTCAGGATAACAGATTCAATCATACTTGTCAAAGATTATTAAAGATCAAAGAAATAGAAAATTAATTAGATTTGAACAATTGCTTAGGGAAAGCAGGGGAATTGCAAAGGGATGGTTTCAGTAATTTATAAGTTATTGTTAAACCTTGGGGGTCATATACAGAGGAATGGAGGGCCGCATCCACCCCCTTCAAGCTCAAAGTTCACCAGTCTAGTAAAGCCACTTCCGCGCCTGCGACGGAGGTGGGGTTGTGGGCTGCCCGACTGTACCATCGCGTAGGGGCTGCAAGCTCAGCCCCTACGCAATGGTAGGTTCCCGCCTGCGTCACCCCCCGACCAGCCAATGAGGTCGGTCGGGGCGGGGCCACCAACTTTAAGCACTCTGCAGGCGGGAAAAGCTCCCTCTTTTGTCCCTCTGCAGTGCTCGGGTAAAAGTTCTGTTGTTTACAGGCTCGTTCTCTTATCTAACCTTTCCGATCGGCTGTTAATCCCCTCCGACAGTGCTCCCCTTCCCTTTCCTGCAGAGTGTCTGACTGGGCTGCTGAGATTTCTGCTTCTTTCCCTCCCCCCAAGCTCCCTTTAATTGCATGATTGTGCTTGATTATCTTTAATGCTTGGTTTATATTTTTTCAGCATTACTGAGCACTGCAGCTAGCTCCTGCCTGTGCTTGCTGCCCATAGCTTCCCTTCCTAACCCACCTTTCCCCCCAACTCATTCATCCGCTGCTGCCTTTCAGCCTCTTTGGGAGCCCTCTTCTTAATTCCCCCATCGTTTCCTTTAATTCCTGCGTTCAGTTTATTTACTCCCGGGCGCTGGAGCATGGTTCCTGGTGTTTGTATCGTTGTCATGGTTACAACTCCTTGCCGGTCTCCATTTTAAGTGTGGCCACGTGGCCTGGCAGCAGCGGCCATCTTAGGAGAGGCACGCACTGTCCCTCCAGTACTGCAGGGCTGTTTGGGGATTACTAATAACAAATTGCAATTAAAGAAGCTGCAATCTACAAGCGGGCTTTGCCTTCAGTTCATTTGCTTATTGGCAAGTTTTGCATGCCCGTTGGAAGTAAGAAGGGATTTATTTTCATGTTCCCCTTTACTATCTTTACACTTATCTCACAACCCCCACCCCCGCATTTTCTGCAGCTATAACTTTGAGGCAGAGGGGTCGTTAGGACCGGCACTTTCCACTCTGCCTTTCTGGTGGCTTCGTGAGCCTTTAATTGCTCTATTTTCGAGGGCTGCAACCTTGTTGCTGCACCAGAGGATGCCTTTTCTCTCTGGGCATTTTCCGAGCCAGCAGCGGTAGTTGTAACAATGTTACATTGTCCCCGTAACTCAGCAGGCTACTTCATTGCTACTTTGTGTTTCTCTTATCTGTGACTGCTACAAGTGTTATGCTGCTGAAAGTTTGCAAGCTGTGGTTGTGAAACGTAGACAGCAGGCTGCTATAGATTTATAGCTAGCATCCTTACGTATAACCATTCATTATCTTTAGTTGTCCCTTGCATTAAAAAAGGGGGGGATACCTTCAAATTTACTTCATAAGATTTATATATTGCATTTATTGGTGCTGCTTTACCACGGTGACCTGCACATGTAGCCTAGATCTGCCAACCTTAAGATTAAACTAACATAATTTGATCTTACAATAACCAGATTTATAATAGGTGTATTTAATTTATTGGATTGTCTTTATGTGGAAACTAAATAACTGTAACTGTGTCTTTAAGTAGGACACTCTGAAATCATTTCAGTCCTGATTATAGGGAATATAAACAATACTGAACTATGCTGGAGGTCTGTATTGTCCTCTTTGTAATTAAAGAAATATATTTTTGGTGAAAGAATTTAATGGTACAGGGTCAGGGTTTTTAATTTTTAACACTTAAGGGCTAGCCTAGCCAGCGCAGGAGGTGCGTGAGTAAAATATTCTATTCTACTGGTGACCATGCCATTTAATCTTGAGTCATCCTGTTCACCTGCTGCCTATCCGAACTCATGACCTTGGGATAAATACCTTTATTACTTCAATTATGTTTTGGCTAATTGGTGTTGCCTGTTCTCACAGTGGGCATTATTCCGTTTGATTTTTCTGCAGTTACTATAAGTTAATAGACATTTTGAAAGGGGCTGGTGGAACCAATTTTCCACAACTTAATTTACATGGAATTCATTACGTTCAGTTGAAGGCTATCTATTTGCTTTTTCAAATAACTGAATTTAAGCTTTCATTGCTTCGGTGGGATACATTTTTCGGATCCACTACTACCTATATTGTTCCTGACATAATAATAATAATAATAACAATAATAACAATAATAATAATAAAATAAAATAAATGAATGAATACTTAAATAAAACTCACTCTAGTTTAAATTGTCCTAATTGCATTAACTGTTTCGGCCTGTTTTAGCATTAAGCCTGACACTCTCATTGCATTCATTAGTGTCGCTTTCTTTAAAATAACTGAATTTATTTAAGCGTTTGTTGCTCCTGTGGGATACATTTTCGGATCCACTACTATCCATATTGACATATAATAATAATAATAAATGAATATTTAAATGAAATTCACTTTAGCTTAATTGTCCTAATGGCATTAATTTTAATCATATGTTCTCTTTTGCTTATATGTACGCTTCCCTATTTTCGGCTGCGGTTCAGTATAAACAATACTGAGTTAGGGCGCCGCCCTTTAATGCATTGCTATTGTGGTAATATTTGCATAATTTATATAATAATAATATTAATAATTTATTATTTATACCCCGCCCATCTGTCCGGGTTTCCCCAGCCACTCTGGGCGGCTTCCGACCAAATATTAAAAACAGTACAGCATCAAACATTACAAACTTCCCTAAACAGGGCCGCCTTCAGTTGTCTTCCAAAAGTATGTTGTTGTTGTTTAGTCGTTTAGTCGTGTCCGACTCTTCGTGACCCCATGGACCATAGCGCGCCAGGCACTCCTGTCTTCCACTCCAAAAGTATAATAATTGCTTATTGCCTTGACATCTGCTGCGAGGGCGTTCCACAGGGCGGGTGCCACTACCGAGAAGGCCCTCGGTCAGGCTTGCCTAGGCCAGTGTACACTGTACTGTACCAGACCCCCCCATCTTGAATGCTCTGTTGCATGGTGCCTATAATGCCAAGGTTGCAATTTGATCCCCATGCGGGGCAGCTGCATATCCTAGGGGGTCTAATGTTTTTTTTTTTGTTTTTTGTTTCCAAGCTATGCCTTTTGTTTCTAAGTGCTCTCTAACAGTATATATTTGTAACTGGGACATCATATTTCATGCTGCTTCAAAAGCTAGGTGACCAGAGGTATCAGTTATAAAGGTTCCGGAACCACTAGCAGCTTATTGAGGTATGAAATTTATCTTGTATAGTATATCAGAATGTGCATGATTGTGAGAAGCATTTAGGGAACCATCCGGCGTCCTCTTGTTTCAGGGGTAAGCAGTCCTTTCAAGGTGGCAGGGGGCTTTATTTCCCCCCCACACTAATAATAATAGCAATAATAAGAATAATATATACAACAAGTATAATATCAACTATAATGATAATAACTGCTATAATAATTATAATAATACTTCAACTCTTAGGTATTTTCAATCTCTGGGGTTTCCTGAAAGAGTCAGGTATTGGCCTCGGTTATACTGTACGACCTCTCCAGCTTATCAGTATGAGATCCCTGATTAGGTTAGCATAGTAGGCTATTATGCATCATTCTTATGGCACCCAGTTGATGGCTAGAATGCCTGTATGCCATTTCATGCACATGCATACCAGATTAATCAGGAAACATTTGAGTTCCAAAAAAAAAAAAAAAAAAATAGAGCCTGGCTGCTACTACCATACGATGTTCCAAAACAATGAAGTGTTGATGGCTAGTATGGCTTCCTGGAGCATGTGCTGACGTTTGCCTGTGGACAAACTTAACGGCCTCAAGGAGACTATTAGACAGCTCATCCCCTGTAAAAAACTCACCCTTAGACAAATCCAATCACTCCTGGGTCACCTGAATTTCGCTTGTAGGGTAATATCACTGGGCCGCCCTTTCTGCCTGCGATTAGCCAGACTCATGGTAGGTCTAACTAAACCGTTCCACAGGAAGCGACTCCCTCACGGGGTAAAGGCCGACCTAGAATCCTGGCAAATTACAATGGGGTATCTCTGTGGCAGGACAACGTGGTCTTGCGTTCCGACTTTCAGGTGCAGTCGGACGCGGCAAGTACGTTGGGTTTTGGAGTCTATTTCAAAGAAGAATGGTGTGCACAGCGTTGGCCGGCCAGCTAGGAGGGTACAGACATTACACGCGACTTAACATTCTTAGAATTCTTCCCTATAGTGGTAACCGTGCATTTGTGGTCCGAGGAATTCAGGAATCAACGAGTCTGCTTCAGAACCGACAATCAAGCGGTGGTCAGCGTCCTAACTCTGCAATCTTCAAGATCTGCAAGAGTGTCACCCTCTTACGCCATTTTGTCTTACTGAGCTTGCAATTCAACATGCATTTTTCGACCAAATTTGTGCTGGGGTTTAATAATAACATCGCAGATGCTTTGTCTCGCTTCCAGATGGACCACTTCCGCTTGTTGGCACCAGAGGCGCGCCAGTGGCCAGAGCCGTTCCCGGAACACCTATGGAGCCTTGGGAGCATGAAATCCTAAAGGGAGTATTTGCGTCGGTTGCCCCTTCCACCCTTAGCTCTTATAAACGGGCTTGGTCGGATTTCACTAACTTCAGAAAAAAGGAACTGCTGACTCGTCCCTGGCCTGCCTACTCAGGAAGAGGTCATGCAATACATAGTGCATTTAAGGAATCTTGGGCGAGCCGCAAAGACCCCTAACATCCACCCAGCAGCCATAACTTTTTTCTCTAAATCACTCTATTTCACAGACCCGCGTGATAACTTCCACTTACGCAGTGCTATGGAGGGCTGGCGTCGGCTCCAGCCACCTGCCAGTGATACTAGGCGGCCTATTACGTTTGACATGTTGGTTCAGATACACAAGCAGCTGAGGACCCTTTGCTGGACAAAGTTCAAAGCGCGTTTATTTTCAGCAGCGTTCTCGATAGCCTACTTTAGGGCGCTCAGAGTAGGTGAAGTGGTCTGCGAGGACCACCCTGATGGCATCACACGGGGCATTATAATAGGGGATGTGCCACTGTCCGACTCCCAAGCTATGGTGCACATCCGATGCTCTAAGACTGACCAGAAAGGAAAAGGCATTATTATACGCCTCCCGGCAACAGGCACTGCAGGTCCATGTCCACCAATTCGCCATGGTCCTGCGCAAGGCCATTGCCTCCTGCGGTTATAGCCCCAGCGAATTCTCTGCCCACTCTTTCAGGTTTGGCGCAGCTACTTCAGCCATGCACTTGAGCCTTTCATCCGAGAGAATTCAGGACTTGGGGAGGTGGAAATTGAACGCGTACAAATAAGTACATCCGTGCGTAGCGTCGACCGGGTCACCATCGCTGATCCCCAGTTGTCATTCTTTGTTTTCCAGGTGGCCAGATTGTGCGCGTTTGAATAGCCAGGCACAGCATAGTCCATTGGGCCCGGGAAAGGGCGATAGTGGCGGGCCTGGGGAGCAGTCTGGGGCCTCCCAGAATCTGTGAAAGTGTCTTGGATCGCAAGGAGAGGCATGATGTTGCTGCCGACCATCCGGGCACAGCATAGTCCATTGGGCCCGGGAAAGGGCGATAGTGGCGGGCCTGGGGAGCAGTCTGGGGCCTCCCAGAATCTGTGAAAGTGTCTTGGATTGCAAGGAGAGGCATGATGTTGCTGCCGACCATCCAAAACCGGGCTGCTTCACTCGGCTACCCTGACCTGCTGGTGGTGCAGCTCGGTGAGAATGACCTTGCTTGCCGTAATGCAGTGGATTTAAAATTGAAAATATTCAGTGACTTTGATATCCTCATGGACACCTGCCCGGGGATGACGCTGCTTTGGTCCTCCTTGCTGGAGAGGCGCTCTTGGCGCGATGGATGTTACCCTATCGCTTTGAACGGAACCAGGCGGCTCCTGAATTCCTTTGTGATCCACAGAGTGTTATCTTTGAATGGCCAAGTTATCTCGCATCCCAGTTTGAAACAGAGTGAAGCAGCCCTCTATCGCTATGACGGTGTACATCTGTCGCCTATGGGGAATGATATCTGGCTGGAGAACGTAATTACGGGAATGACAGATTGGTTACGTGTTAGAGAGCTTAACTAGGCGAATAAGAGATTAGGATCACGGCCCCTTAATAATTTAGAAGTGCTTGAATAATTAAATAATTAATTTTCGAATTAGGAAATTAGGGTGGTATTACATGTGAGCGGATTGGCGGCGAGCCTGGGGGGGCTCGAGTGGCGGTTAGGCGTTGGAAATTTGCATAACAATTAGATGGAGGAGGGGCAGGCTACGTCATCAGCTGCCCAAATTTGGAGAAGTAATTCCGTTAAAGGATTCCGGGGGCGAGGCTTGGTCCTGAGCCTGGAGTTGCCTGGGCCGTAAGGCACGCCCCTTTGGTGACCACAGGAGGAGCTCTAGTAGATCTACGTCGCGGGGCTCCTTTCTGGTGGTTAACTTCTCACAGACTTCAACACACGGGTTGGAGTCGGATATAGTCTGTTAGGTTCCAACGCCTAAGCCAATTCCGCTCAACATGCATAATTAATAAAGTTGTGGCCTTAACCACCCAATTAAATCTTAATCACTGTGTCATGAGTCTTTATTACATGGGAAGGAGGGCTATTGCCACACAAAGCCACTTCCGCGCCTGCGACGGAGGTGGGGTTGTGGGCTGCCCGACTGTACCATCGCGTAGGGGCTGCAAGCTCAGCCCCTACGCAATGGTAGGTTCCCGCCTGCGTCACCCCCCGACCAGCCAATGAGGTCGGTCGGGGCGGGGCCACCAACTTTAAGCACTCTGCAGGCGGGAAAAGCTCCCTCTTTTGTCCCTCTTCGCCGGAGCGAACAATTCACCCGCCCGCCCACCCCTTAAAAAGAGGTAAGGGGACGCTGCTGTGGACGTCAGTTGGTCGCCCTGGTTGGCCAGGGGGCTGGGTAGGATTTTTCCCATACTGGGCTAGCCATGATGGGTTTTTCGCCTACCTCGTAGCATGTCGTCACAACTTAGGTTAGGCGGTTAGGCGTTGGAAATTTGCATAACAATTAGATGGAGGAGGGGCAGGCTACGTCATCAGCTGCCCAAATTTGGAGAAGTAATTCCGTTAAAGGATTCCGGGGGCGAGGCTTGGTCCTGAGCCTGGAGTTGCCTGGGCCGTAAGGCACGCCCCTTTGGTGGCCACAGGAGGAGCTCTAGTAGATCTACGTCGCGGGGCTCCTTTCTGGTGGTTAACTTCTCACAGACTTCAACACACGGGTTGGAGTCGGATATAGTCTGTTAGGTTCCAACGCCTAAGCCAATTCCGCTCAACATGCATAATTAATAAAGTTGTGGCCTTAACCACCCAATTAAATCTTAATCACTGTGTCATGAGTCTTTATTACATGGGAAGGAGGGCTATTGCCACACAAAGAGGATTTTCAAGAATTCCTCTTGATCAGACTTTTAAAAATAATAGTAATAATAAGACCTCTTAACTTTTTCTGCCTGTCTCCCAAGTGTGATGAATCAAATTTTTTTCTCTCTCTCTCTTTCTCTCCCCGCACAATAATTAAAGAATAACGAATCTGGAGGGCCCTGAAATTACTATAATTATTCTAAATCATTTCCCATGGCCATTACTTAGCTAAGCATATTTAAGAAATAATTAGCAGCAGAGAAAACATGTTCCCCTCTTCACTTTCAACTTTCTTGGACACATGAAATTAATCACAATTATCTTGAGTTCTTGCTTAACCACCCCAAAAGAAGGGCATTTTCGCTGGCCAGGTTCAACTCATATCCATCAATCCACCTTTGGGGAAGGTTCTTGGGCATGATGGAAGGAGAAAGAATTTGCCCATGTAAAGACTACCTGGTGGAAACCCTTACACATATGGTTCTTAAATGTAAACTATATGCTGATGTCCACCAGCAATTCCTAGACCAACTTTGCATCCCCCAAATGGAAACCAGAGTTGAATGTCATACACTTTCTACTACTGGGGAATGATCAGGAGCTCACCAAGTTAGTTGCTAAATATCTCAATTTGGTTTTCTGTTGTCAAAACACATTGCAGACATCTGATCTCCCTGGAGACCTAGAGATATGACGATCAACTGCTTTGCCTCTTTTCTTTTGGCTAATGTTTTGTGCCACTGGGGAGGTGGTAATTCTGTATTGATTTGTTATGGATGTTTGTATGTGATGCCAATAAAAGGTTTGATGATGATGAATAAGAAATAATGTTATGCCTCAAGTCAAGAGTCATGCTTCAAGGCTTCGCTTACTTCCTAATCATCCTTCCAGGAAGGGGTGGTGTAAGGTCTGTCAATAGCATCCAGTTGCAGCATGCTGGGTCATTTATGCAAAACTGATGGCAGGTGCGCCTGTATAATTGTAATTAAGTCCCTGGCATCAAAGGGGAGACTAAAAGAGTCACTTTGCCAGGCCTTATTTGTAACCACCCTTAGCAACCATCATTTGTAATCATTGGCCTATATCCAAAGGGCTGTTTCAGGCAAGCCCGGTGTCTGGACAGGCCCGGTTAGGTTTCTGTAGGACTCTGAACCCTTCTGACTCAGACCCAATATACAAGGTGTGACCGGAAAGTTTGGTGAATAGTCACAGAAATTGGACAGAGAGAAATATTCAAACGTACAATCAGCATCGAAACCCACAAAATGCTCACAATTGTGTACAGAGATGAAGCTGTAACTCAAAAGACAGTGTGTGAGTGGTTTAAGTGTTTCCGTGAAGGACGTCAAACCATCGAAGATGACCCTTGGTCCGGCAGACCGCCGAGGAGCAGAATGGTGGCAAATGTCGACAGAGTTCGTTAGTTACTGATGCGGAATTGGCATTTGTCTGCCTGAATGATGGCGGAAGAATTTCATATTCCGCATGAAATCATTACTGAGGTTACTGAGTTGTCCCACCCTCTATATTCTCCCAACCTGGCCCCACCGGATTTCTTTCTTTTTCCAAAACTGAAATCTGCACTGAAAGGGCACAAATTTTCCAACATTACACATGCCCAAGCTGCTGTGATGAAGGAACTGAAAGCAATACGAAAAGAGGACTTCTCCAGAAGTTTCTTAACAGTTCTATGAACATTGTTGACGGTGCATTGTATCCAAGGGGGGCTACTTTGAAGACTTGTAAAGCATGTATGTTCGAACATTTCTCTGATTCCTGTGACCATTCACCAAACTTTGCGGTCACACCTTGTATATACGGGTCTGAAACACGACACATTTGAAGCCTCAAATAAACATTTAGCCCCTGGCACCTTGCTTGTTAAGTCTGTCCAAGATGTGGTAAAGTTCCCGGGAACTCACATTCCCTTCCTCCCCAAAATGATTCCAGCCAATTTGTTGCTTTTCCAAATTCATCCATTTCCCAAACAGGCATATTCCGCATGACACCTTCTTTTCATATGACCAACCCACCTCCCTTTGCAGTAAACCATCTTCCAAACTAATGGGAGTGACAGAGACATTTCACGGCACAATTGATAGCTTCCGTTCTGTGGAATATCTGTTTCCCAATATATGAGCCATCCGGGCCAAGACTGCAATCAAGGCAAACCCAGTTTTTGTTGTGAGTTATTTCAAATGATTACCCGAAAATATTGGCCCAAGAACTGAAGTAGGACCTCAGATCAGAAATGTCCATGTTAGAACATTTCTATTATGCCACTGGGATCAGATTTTTTTTCCTTCTTCCCTGTCATAGGGGTCATTTAGAGCAGGGGTTGGGAACTTCAAAAGTTGAACTACAGCATCACCATGCCTCACCATTGGCTATGCTTGCTAGAGCAGATGGGATTTGTAGTTCAGCAACATCTGGAGGGCCAAACGTTCCACACCAGTTTCAGAGCTTCCTATGGGGCAGAGTATGGAGATGAAATAAGCAAACAAATAGTTCATCTCCATTTACTTTCAACCAGAGAATATCATGGTGCAGACTTGTGTATCTATAGCACCAGAAAACTTTATTTGTTTCTCAAGAACATTTACTGCTTAGGGGAAGGACACGTATGCTTTTTATTTCATTTACAGTGGTACCTCGACTTACGAATGACTCGACTTACGAAGGTTTCGAGTTACGAACGAAGCTCCGTCCGCCATTTTTGATGCGGCGCAAATAGGATTTTTTTTTACTTACGAATGTTTAGATAGGATTTTTCCGACTTACGATTTTTTTTGCCAATGCATTCCTATCGGATTCGACTTCCGATTTTTTCCGACTTACGAATGTGCATTCGGAACACATTAAATTCATAAGTCGAGGGACCACAGCACCACCTGCGTCCCTTTACTTTCATATCCATGTGCAAATTACATGATTACAGCCCTGGATTCTTAAACCCCTGTTCATCATTTTAATGTGGGTTGTAAAGTTTTATTGCATATCATGTTTCTCCACCCATACTCGTGAATTATAGACAAGCAGTTCCTCCTCCTCCTTGCAGGCATAGTAGTGACTACAAGGCTGGAGAGCAGTTTTAGTTGTCACCCCCCCCCCCCGGTGCCATTGTTAGCTATATTTGATGAGCAAAATTCAGATGCAGCATATAAAGAGATTATCACAATGCTATCAGCTACAGCTAGATGGGTGGGACCAAGAAATTGACTACGAAGGAAGAGTTCAAGAACACACACACACAAAAATCAGCATTATGCTTTATTTATTTATTTATTTTTATAAGAAACTTTATTCAAGAAATTTCCAAAGTACAAAGCACATATGCAAATCAAGTACAAACCAAAGTGCATTAAAAGTTCAAAAGAAAAGAAGAAAAGAAAAAGAAAAAATATTTCTAACCTATACATAAAAATGCCTAGGCTCTAAAGCACGGAAAGGGGGAGAGGAGAAGAAAGAACAAAAAATAAAAAGAAAAGAAAAAAAAAGAAAAAAAATAAAAAATAAAAATAAATAAGTAAAAATTGCTTCCTATTATTTGTAACACGCGTCTCTAGATATATTATTTATCCCTTGCTGAATTCTAAATTACATCTAAACACAATTCATAACTAATAATTTCATATAAACCTGAATTCTCCTCTTGCAATTTCTTTACTCTAAGCACATCATTAAATTACACTCTAGATTCTCTTTCTCCATATACTCCTGTACATATCTCCATTCGTTCATGATTCTCTGCCTGGGTACGTCTCTAATTATAGCTGTCAATTTAGCCATCTTCAAATATTCGAGTAATTTTTCCTGCCATTCCTGAGTTGTAGGTATTGCATCTCCTTTCCATTTCATTGCCAATTGAATCCTAGCTGCGGCACATGCATATAAAAGAATGTTCACTCTGTCTTTGGGTATGGTGGAGGGAATGAGACTTAACAAAAATAATTCCGGGGTCTTTTCAAAAGTACATTTTAGCATTTTTTTAATCTTTTCATAAATTTTTTTCCAATAGTTGGCCACCTCTGGGCAGGTCCACCAGCAGTGGTAAAAAGTTCCGATTTTCTTTTTACATTTCCAACATTTGCCATCCCCTACTTTATAAAATTTGGCAATTTTTTCCGGTGTGGCATACCACCTATGGAACATTTTTAATATATTTTCCCTAATAGACATACATGCTGTGAATTTAGAGTCCACTCTCCAGAGTTTCTCCCATTGGTTTACCGAAATCGTTTTCCCCACATCAATGGCCCATTTTATCATGACACTCTTGGTCAATTCATCTTTTAATTCCTCTTCTAATAGAAATTTATACATCTTCCCCAATGGTTTTTCCCCATCTTTGATTATTAATTCTTGGAGCTTGGACTCTCTCTCCGGGAAACCATTTTCCTTATGTAATTTAAAAATGCTTTGAACCTGTCCATAGTGTAACCAACTTTGGCAATACTCTTTGATCTTATCATATGTTTTCAAGTGCCATTGATCATTTTCTTTTATTAATAATTCTTGATAGGTTGGCCACCTCCCCCTTCCTCCACAAGTACCTGTAGCCATCAATTCCACTGGGGACGCTCACCAAGCACTTTGTGGTTCCACCCAATCTTTAAATTCCATCCATGTTTGGTATAATGATTTTTTAAATATGTGATCTGAGAATTCTCTTTGGCTGCCTTTCTTCTCCAACAACAGATAGGCGTGCCACCCTTTAATATTTCTGAATCCCTCCAGTTCAAGGAGTTCTTGGTCTTTTAAAATCAGCCAATCTTTTATCCAGCAGAAGCTGGCCGCCACGTAATATAACCTTAGGTCGGGAACCCCCCATCCTAAAAATCAGCATTATGCTTTAATGGAAAGATTGATAAGGCAAAAACAAGCAAATGTGGAATGTGATTTTGCAGGACAGTGGTATAGATTTGTTCTATGGTCAACAGCTAGTAAAACTTGGACCTCAACATAAGATTCACTATAACTTTCCTAAAAAGTCTTGATTGGCTAAAAGGAAACAGTGGTATATAAATTATCCCCTAATACTGTACTATGAAAATAAGAATAATGACACAAAATGTAGTCTTCTATACCAGACAAACCCAACAAAATACAACTTGTATGTACTGATTTTTTTATACATAATGTTGTTATATATTAAAAATAAAAAAGTTTTTTTTTAAAAAAATGAATAAATAAATGATGTTGGTGCTGACCTTTAAAGTCCTAAACAGCTTCACCCTTTCATACCTGAAGGAGCATCTTCATCCCCATTGTTCAGCCCAGACACTGAGGTCCATCTCTGAAGACCTTCTGGTGGTTCCCTCCCTGCAAGAAGTGAAGCTACAGGGAACCAGGCAGAGGGCCTTCTTGGTAGTGGCACCCACCCTGTGGAACAACCTCCCATCAGATGTCGAGAAAATAAACAAGTAACTGATTTTTCAAAGACACCTGGAAGCAGTCTTGTATAAGGAAGTTTTTATTGTTTGAGGGTTTTTAATATTTTGCTGAAAGCTGTGCAGAGTGGCTGGGGCAATCCAGTCAGATGGAAGAAGGAGAAGGAGAAGGAGAAGGAGAAGGAGAAGGAGAAGGAGAAGGAGAAGGAGGAGGAGGAGGAGGAGGAGGAGAAGAGGAGGAGGAGGAGGAGGAGGAGGAGGAGGAGGAGGAGGAGGAGGAGGAGGAGGAGGAGGAGGAGGAAGGGTTGTTGTTGTTCAGTCGATTAGTCATGTCCGACTCTTCTTGACCCCATGAACCAGAGCACGCCAGGCACTCCTGTCTTCCACTGCCTCCCGGAGTTTCGTCAAATTCCTGTTGGTCGCTTCTATAACACTGTCCAATCATCTCGTCCTCAGTGATCCCCTTCTCCTTGTGCCCTCAATCTTACCCAACATCAGATGGTTTTTCTCCCCCATAGAGTCTTCTCATCTCATGAGGTGGCCAAAATACTGGAGCCTCAGCTTCAGGATCTGGCCTTCCAGTGAGCACTCAGGGCTGATTTCCTTCAGAATGGATAGGTTCGATCTTTTTGCAGTCCATGGGACTCTCAAGAGTCTTCTCCAGCACCACAAGAAGTGTAGATAGCCATTAAGAGTAATGCTCTTTCAAGGCAACTTATTCAATTAAGAAGTACTACTTCTATTACTACCACTAGTACTACATTAAATAAACAGCAACATAAAAAAGAAATATCATCAAAAACAATTTATTTAGGTAATTTAGGCTGCCATCCAAACTCACCACCTGTACCACCACTGGGGCTTTATTGAGTGGTGGAGTGATAGCCACATCAATAGTCCCGATAAAATTGCCATTCTTGAGTTGGTGCAACAATCAAGCCTGATGCCAATACATGACAGCTCAAGGTCCAGTGGACCCCAGGCCAGTTCTACCCCACCTCAATAATAATAATAATAATAATAATAATAATAATAATAATAATAATAATTTATTATTTATACCCCGCCCATCTGGCTGGATTTCCCCAGCCACTGTGTACAGCTTCCAACAGAAATATTAGAATACACTAATTTCTTAAAGATTAAAAGCTTCCCTAAACAGGGCTGCCTTCAGATGTCCTCTAAAAATCTGGTAGTTATTTTTCTTTTTGACATCGGGTGGGAGGGCCTTCCACAGGGCGGGCGCCACTACTGAGAAGGCCCTCTGCCTGGTTCCCTGTAACTTGGCTTCTCACAGGGAGGGAACCAACAGAAGGCCCTCGGAGCTGGACCTCAGTGCAATGGAGGTGGAGACACTCCTTCAAGTATATGCCCATTTTGGAGTCTTCCACTCCCTGCTGCCAGCAGGCGTCCTGCCAACAGCACTCCCATCCACCAGCTTGGCCAGGAGAGCAGGGTGGAGGTCAGAGATGGGCAGATCTCTCCATTTTGGTTTCAGTTTTGCATTCCTCCAATCTTAAGTACACTGTGCGAAGATTACAGGGCGATAAACTATAAACCTTCTCATTGTTGTATAGCACTTGTCCTTTTATCATCCTGTGACATGTCTTGAGCCTGAACAGCCCTTTGCACGTGATTAAGGTTGATGCTTAAAAGTTTCAAAGGATTTTCATCCTGAGAAATAGTTCCATCTGCCAGCTTAGCCAGGAGGGCAGGAAATTTTGCTTTCTCTCAGCTTCATGTTATTCCAGTCTTCAGTTCTCCACCTTTTATTTTTTAAAAAGTTTTTTATTGTATTTTACATTTTTATCATGTTACAACATATCAAATCATCAAAATAAAATAAATACTGTCCCCTGATTCTCCCCCTTCCCCCCAATTTCCCTCAACCTCCTCTTCTGGTCCCCCCTCCCGGTATTAGCTTCCCCTGCTTGCTTTATTATATCTTCATATAATAATAATATTATTATTATTTATACCCCGCCCTTCCCAGTCAAGACCGGGCTCAGGGCAGCTAACAACAAGAATATCAAAGCAAGCATAAAAGAAACAATTCAATTAAAATGCAGATTAAATACAATGTTAAAATTCAATTTTAAAATAAGGAATCTAAAAGTGCAACCTCATTTAAATATCTGTAGAATAAAGCCTTAGGGGAGGGTAACACCGGGGTCAGACTGGGTCAGTCCAAAGGCCAAGCAGAACAGCTCCGTCTTGCAGGCCCTTATCTATATTAATTATCGTTGTCTCTTATCATTTTAACATCATCTTTATAACTTTTGCTTTTTACTTTTGTTAATTGTAAGTGTTTATTCAAACCTTGCTAGTGAGTCCATTTCTTGACATTGTTTCTGTACCTGCAGCATGAATGGTTCCCAATCTTTTTTGAATTCTGTATTGTTTTTGTCTCTGAGTCTTTCTGTCAGTTTTGCCATTTCAACATATTCCATCAGTTTTTGCAGCCATTCTTCTTCAGTTGGTATTTCTTCACTTTTCCATCGTTGGGCTAGCAACATCCTAGCCACAAAACAGGCTCCAATAAGTGTTGGAAATGTAAAGAAAAGGAAAGTAGGTTTTTTTTTCCATATGTGGTGGAATTGCAAACTGATTAAAAAGTATTGGGGTCTGATTTATAATGGAATTAAGAAAATGTTTAACTTGACTTTTATTAAAAAAGAACAGAAGCTATTTTATTAGGCATTTCAGTTCAAAAACTGCCAAAAGGGGAAAAAAAACTTCATTTATGCTATGACTGCAGTTCTCCACATTTTAACACCAGTTTGCATTATTTTTAAATGCCTTTGGAGAAAAAAAAATCATCATTTTTTAGTGAAAATTTCTCATAATATACAAATGTCTATACAGTGGTACCTCAGTTTATGAACACAATTGGTTCCGGAAGTCTGTTCATAAACTGAAGCATTCATAAACTGAAGCGAACTTTCCCATTGAAAGTAATGGAAAGTGGATTAATCCGTTCCAGACGGTCCGCAGAGTAACCGTTCATAAACTGAAGCGAACTTTTCCATTGAAAGTAATGGAAAGTGGATTAATCCGTTCCAGACGGGTCCGCGAAGTACTTAAACTGAAGCGTTCATAAACTGAAACATGGGTGTAATTGGTTCCGGAAGTCTGTTCATAAACTGAAGCGTTCATAAACTGAAGCGAACTTTCCCATTAAACGTAATGGAAAGTGAATTAATCCGTTCCAGATGGGTCCGCGGCGTTCATAAACTGAAAATTCATAAACCGAGGTGTTCATAAACCGAGGTTCCACTGTATGGAGTTTTGTCTAATATACACAGTTTTGTGGAACAATTTCCCCCAATTTTCTGCTTTTTTTCTATGCTCTTTTCACTAATAAAAACGTTGTTCTGCCCATTTGAACGCAATATTTCTGCCCATTACTTGGCTGGTGAATTGTTTTGGTATATGCCACTTATTTTTAGAAGAAAAACCTAAGCAGTTTACAAGTATCGTAAAACATTGAAAATCAGGAATAATAAATACATTAAAGGATATGCAATACCCAGAAGCTTCAAGAAATGCATTCACAAATCAATATGTATATGAAAAGAAATGTCATTATTACAAATTTCACAGTTGAAATCACAGATTCTGTCATCGTGGCATATAAATTTATCAATTCATCAATAGTTTTATTACAGTCAGGGTAAAATATAGAGTCCAACTGACAATACACGGGAAATGCAATTTCCCCAGATAAAGTAATAAAATTGATCATTTCCTTTCTTGCGTGCTTGGCATTGCTTAGTGATATATGAACTGATATTAAATAAATGATGCACGAACAAATTTTCACCTGAATGCCTTAGCAAACTAGTTAGAAGAGAGTAAATTATTTGGCATGTCATACCTTAATATTAGTTACAATACATGTGTCAGAGTCTCAGTGCCTCCTACATTACATGAACACAATCTACTGTATTTGGGAATGGAATTATTGAAAAGCTGCCCTGAAATTTGAAAAAAAAAATGAAATCTTTCTACTGTAAATACTTTCCAAGCTCATATTCGTACATAAATCAAGTAAGAAGCTGGAAGTACCATAACTCAGCAAAATCCCATGTTCCATGGGGGAACAAGTTCTATTAGCCAAGGAATATGTACTGTATATATTTTATCTTTCAGTATTGTATAATGCTTGACAGCTGGTCAAGCAAAATCTCCAGATTTGGACAATCCAATTCTATAATCCAGACATAGGCAAACACAGCCCTCCAGATGTTTTGGGACTACAACTCCCATCATCCTCGACCACTGGTTCTGTTGGCTGGGGATGATGGGAGTTGTAGTCCCAAAACATCTGGAGGGCTGAGTTTGCCTATGCCTGCTATAATCCTCTTGATGAAGCCACCTTGGGTTTTAGATATATGGGAGTTCCCCTCCCACCTTAGTTTTCATATACAGTGGAATCTCAGTTTATGAACACGATCCGTTCCATGGAGGCGTTCGTAAACAGAGGCATTCGCTCCCTGAAGGCACGCTTCTGCACGTGCGCGTAGCGCTGATAGAGCGCTTCTGCGCACGCGTGCACTGCGCAGATCACGTTTGCGCATCCGATGCTGCAGAACCCAGATGTAAGCACTTCCGGGTCCGTGGCGTTCGTAAATGGAGGCGTTCGTAAACGGGACTGTTTGTAAACCGAGGTACCACTGTATCCTTCTCCTATGCTTGAAATTCTGCATCTGTTATATTATATGCACCAAAGAAGAGTCACAAAAAGTTCTGTTTAGCATAAGATTGAACTCAAAAAAACACCAACACCCAAAACCACTTTTGGAACAATTGACCCAGGGCAATTTCCACAGGTAGGACCCCACCTATAGGGTGAAACATCAACAATGAGCAAGAAGAGTTATGAATTCTGAAAACACTCCTTGAAACTACTTGGGTGTTACTTGTAGGCAAGACTTTTTTTTTTAGCAATGAATTAGAACCTTATGAAAATAAAAGGCACCACCCTTTTCGTATCCATATATAAAAACCCCACGAAGACACAGCAGCATCACCAGATTCTTTCATCACGGAGACACTCCACTCGAATTCATTTTACTGCAGAGCCTGGTAAGTCATGCTACAATAATTCATGCAATTATTTTGCATGAATTCTTGCAAAACACCTTTTAATTATTGCAATACCTCCTGACGATCTTAGGTTTACTTTCTTGGAACTTGCCATTTGTTAAATCTTCAGCATCATATATTTGCTATCTTTGCCGGCTAGCAGAACAGGAAGTGGAAATTAAGAAGAGAAATAGACCGTAGCAGAGCCCTTTTTCTCAGTTGACATGCTCTGTTCTTTGTTCCAGCGCTCTTACCTATTCTGAATCTGTACAAAGATAAGATTAAGCTGTAGAATGTTGTTAATGAGTGCAGATAATGTTTGGGATATCTTAGGATGGTGGTAATGCCCACTCGACATTTAGGGACAGTTCTGTATTATTGGGCAGAAACCGAACACCGATTTAAGGTAGTGGAGATGGTGTACATTTACCAGTAATGATTAGAATTTAATATCCTTGTTCTTGGTGGAAGGTTTCCTATAAGCTGTATATTAAAAATAATATTGCTACTGCTATTTTAATTGTTTATGGGTTGTATTCAACTAAGGGAGAGTAGACCAACTGATATGAATGGACCTAAGGCAAGGGTAGCAAGCATATTGCACTCAAAATGGTTTGGACTGCAACTCTGATTGTCCCTGGCTATTAGCCATGTTGGGTGGGGATGATGAGAGTTGAACTCCACAACACCTGAAGGATACCATACTAGCATTCCCCGAACAAATTTATTCATGTCCATTGATTTCAGGGGGTTTATTCTGAGTACAACTAACATTGGAAACCTGGAAGATAACTTTATTAATAGCCAGAAGCCACAATGACTATGTTCAGCCTCCACTGTCAAAGGCACTTTACCTCTAAATGCCAGTTGCTGGGAATCACAAGTGGAGAGAACTGCTGTTACAATCAGGTCATCTTATCTGGCTTCCCAGAGACATCTGGTGGACCACTGTGAGAACCAATTGCAGATCAAGCAAGGCTCTTCATGTCAACCCACTATTCTGTTCCTTCATTGTCCTGGGTATTATACAACCTGGCTCCCATTCATCACTATATTTTTCTGTCCACCTCTGAAGTTTCATATGTTTTTAAAGCTCTGTTGTGGGACCTGAAGACTGAGAAATTATATTATCATTGACCCTTGTACACTTTATCAAACCCCCCCCACACCTGATGTTTCTCCTCAGATCCACACAACCACTTCAGCAACGATGTCTGCCGAATATAACCAATGCTTCGCCAGCTGCCCTGCCTCCACCGTCACGATTCAGCCACCTCCCTTTGTCCTGACCATCCCTGGGCCAGCTCTCTACTGCCCCGACCAACCGCTCTGCATTGAGCAATACAACCCCTGTGCCCGTATGATTACCTCCCATGAAGGAGCAACCTTTGGTGGATATGGCGCAACCTCCCGTCTGAGCGCCACAGGAATCTATTCTCAGAAAATGCAGTCCGGAGGCCAGAGTGGATGCAGCCCATGCCAGCGATTCTAAACTCCAAAACACAGAGCACGGAACAAATATTGTTAAGACCATGGAATAAGAAATCAAAATGTTAGATCCACTGAAAATTCAAGTTGTTGAAATGTGTCTCTCTTCTCTTTCAAAATAAAGTATTCACTGCATCAAAACTTCCCGTTTCCTGCTGTTGTCATATATTTTACATATATGTCAAGCTTCTGTTTAAAAGTGAAACAAAAATAATCCATTTGTAGCTGCTATATGTGGGGAACTAAATGCTAAAATACACAGTTTCTTGGAAGTTCTTAAGAGCTGATAGTGCATTGTAGAGCAAAGCAATGGTCTCAGGTTGAAATACACTCAGGGTGACAACACACCCAACAATTCTGCCTGAGTCTCCTGAACAGGGGAAGGGTTGTAGCTCAGTGAGAGCATTTTCTATGCATGAAAGTGGTTGCAGGTTTAGTCCCTGATATTTCCAGTTAGTGCTGGGAAGGACCCCTGACTCACAGTCAGTCACTGCAGGCAATACTGAGCTACATGGTCCAATGATATCATTATATATAATAAAAATGTCATCATGTCACCATTCAGCCCCCATTTGAGGAGCTGCAGTGCCACATCAAAATCTTGGATTTGTGTGAAGTCAGATAGCAGCCTCCATTGGAAATGCTTGATAATCCTGGATTTGCATGAAGTTAGAGCAGGGGATGAGAGAAAACGCAAAGGCAGGTTGTACAACAGCAGCAGTGAGAAGGGAGTCACACTGAGAGGGGAAAAGTGGTGTTTTAAAATACCATCAGAAGTTTGAATAAAGCAGTGATGAAGGAACACAGAGGAAAACCATGGCTTTAATCCCTTTAAACAAAAACAGAGATCTGAACAAAGCAGGGATGAAGGACAATTGCAGAACTTTACAGAATTAAACAATGACAGAATTTTGAGTAAAGTAGCATGGAGTAATTGAGGATTCTGCAACCTTTATTTCTCTCACACATGTTTGCTAGAGATGTGGGGACAGAAGTAATGAGGAAATAAATTGCCCCCTTTCTCACACTTCAAAACTACTCCCTTCCAATACATAGCTAAAGAATTCACAAGCTGCATCTCAAACATGAGTTCCCCAGTGAATCTCAACCATTTCCACTCACCCCTGCTTTCACTAGCTGGGCTGGGCTTTTGTTCCTTCCCAATGGCTGTCAAAGCCAACCGCTTTGTGAAGAACAGCGGTAGGAACTTCTGCAGTGAAAACCATCCATGGAATTGTAGAGTTGGAAGGGACCACAAGGGTCATCTAGTCCAAACCCCTGGACTATAGGGATCTCTTTGCCCAACGTGGGGCTCTACCCACAACCCCAAGAGTTTCGTGTTCTACCATCTGAGCTATCCTACTGCAGTGGTGACTGGTGTTATCTGCTCTTGCTCCCCCACCCTGGTAAACCCTCTCTATCTCCTAGATTGTGCTGCTTATGACTAAAGCATTTATTACTGGGATAAATCACTGTGCTCTTACTTCTTTTTCTGTAATAAGGGGACCTCTCAGAGCTCTCTGTAAGACAGAATGTGGTGGCCACCAAGATGGCCACCGCCATGCGACCACCACCAAGATGGCCGCCGGGCATGCGTAGAAACGACTTCCGGTGCCGCTCTGCCCTATTTCCGGTGCCCACACATGGGCAGAGCAGCACCCAAAATGGAGGCTCCCTGGCAGGTAGCAAATCCAGGGGGATTTCTAGGATTTTTCTCCATTCGGGAGAACAGCGGGAAACGGATTAAAATCCGGGGGTTTCCCACGAAAAACGGGATACTTGGCAGCTAAGGTCTAAGAACAGAATCCGAATGGTGGAAGGGCAAAAGTGGTGGGAGGCCTCATTAGGGAAAGTGTGGCTCGGTTTAAGAAAGGTTTCAGTTTAAGAACGGACTTCCGGAACGGATTAAGTTTGTAAACCGAGGTACCACTGTATTTCAGTATTTCTATTTGGAAGTAAGTTAGCATTAATCTTCACTCAATGACTTTAAAAATAAAATTTCCAAACTAATGTGGAGACGTGTTTGGAAGAATGAGAAACTGTCAGGCTTCCAGGAATCGGCTTGGCCCAGTCAGAGTGAATTCCCTGACCAGCCACTTGAGAGCACCACACCGGAAGTTGAGATAGATGCTTCTTTTATTGTTGCTGTTTCATTAATTCTAGTTACAGGTAGGTAGCCGTGTTGGTCTGACATAGTCGAAACAAAATAATAAAAATTCTTTCAGCAACATCTTGGAGACCAACTAAGTTTGTCATTGGAATGAGCTTTCATGCATGCACACGAAAGCTCATACCAATGACAAACTTAGTTGGTCTCTAAGGTGCTGCAGGAAGGATTTTTTTTTTTTTTGCATTAATGTTTGAGAAATTGAAGAAATTACTGAAATAACCACTGAAGTCTCCAGAACCCATTAAACAGTGTTCAAAACATCAAGGTGGATTGCCATTTCAAACCTCTGACTGGTTATCACCTTGCAGCTGCCTGGCTAGCTGTTGCACAATATCGGAAGAACATAAAGGGTTCCATTTGAGCTAATTGTTATAAACTGGTTTGGTGAGTTGCTTTGGTGGGAAAATGAACAGTGAAACTGTGTTTGGCTAAAGGAATGAAATATAAAGATTCTTTTGAAGTAGAGGGGTGATGCTTTATTGTTTATGCAAGCAAAGATGAAACAAAATTTCTGCCTGCTATAATGTTGCCATCTTGGATTTTGATACTTCCTAAAGTGATGTTTTTGTTTCATTTATTTTACCTTACACTCTCATTGTATCCTCTCTGATATGAAGAGGGGATTGTTCTATACTTTTAAAATTGAGATAACATGTTTCTCTGGAGCAGTGATGTTTGTATCTGGTCTTAGGAGCAGTACTATTTAGAAAGTGTCTTTAGAGAACTTTAGGTATCAGGCACATATTTTAAATGAAAAAGCAAATGCTAGTATCAGTTTTTAAAGTGGGGGGGGGTGTTGCTTTATAGGGCTGTCAATTGCCTGAATTTATCTGGGTTGGAGAAACATGATCCACAATAAAACTTTAGGAGCCACATTGAAACAATGAATAAGAGTTTAAGAATCCAGGGCTGTAAATCTTTAATTTGCACGTGTATTTGAGAGTAAATAAATCTCAATGAACACACTTGGCACTTTCTCCAAGCTGCCAAAATGCTTAAGATTTTTTTTAAAAAAAGAAGAAGAAAAAAGAAGAAGCTGAGATGAATGGAGTCTTTTGTTGCCAAAAAGACACCCAGGTAAGCACCAGGTGATATTTCCTGGAAATAAGTCAATAGGTTGAACTCGTTACTTATTTCATCACCATCCTCTGCCCCTTTGGAAACTCAGTCTAAATAAACAATGCTGGGGAATCTTTGCCTCTGCAATTGTTGCTAAACTACAACTTCCAAGTATGGAGAAAGGGATGATGGGAAATGTAGTTCAGCACCACCTGCCCTAATATGATCCCTTATTAAACAAAAAAAAATGATCCCGTTGGCTTAACAGCAGACATGTCATGGGCTAATCTAGGAATAACTCAGTTGTGGTCTCATTCAGATCTTGGCTCAATATTGTTTTTTGTATTCATCAGAAATCACTTGTGACAAAAACTGGGGTTGCCTTAATTGCTGTCTTGGCCTAGATAGCTCATATCTTGGGAAACAGAGTTTCCAAAGAATGGATTCTACCAATTAATATTACGTCACAATTAATATCCAATTAATATGATGTCACATAAAACAACTCTTTTGCACCCATTATATTGCAGGGTCATTTATTGGGGTGGGCACTTGGCAGTATGGAATAGGGTGTGATGAGGACCATGCATGTTTGGAAAAGGGTTGAATCTGGAATGGCAACCAAGTGGCCAAAAACATTTCAGGAAGGAAGGGATGTGAGTCCCCAGGAACATTGCCACATATTTGGGGATGTGTATGTTGGAAAGGCTTCAGAAGCAAGGTGGCAAGCACTTAATTTTAAAATTAAAGTACTTTAAAATTCTAAATGTAGGCCCTCCAAGTGTCCCTATTTTCCAGGGAGAACCCGGGATTTACAGAAGTGGTCCTTGTTTCAGATTTGATCCCAGAATGTCCCGCTTTTCCTTAGGACACCCCTATTTTCATCAGAGAAAACCTGGAGGCTGTGCTATTTTTCTAGACAAATATGTGCTGGAACTCACCATGAGCATCCTTCCTTGTTCCCTTAGAATAAAAATGGCTCCACCAGAGAGGTGCCAGAACTGAGTTCCAGTGAGTTCCAGATGGGGCAAAAAGCTCTGGTTGGAGGGTATTGATTTAAGTGACCACCAAGCCAAGGAGACAAGTAACTATGGAATCTTTACAAGACATCTTAAGGCAGCCCTGTCTAGGGAAGTGTTTTTTTTTTTAAGGTTTAATGTTTCACTATGTTTTTATTAATGTTGAAAGCTACCCAGAGTGGATGGGGCAACCCACCCAGATAGCTAGGGTATTATTATTATTGTTATTATTATTATTATTATTATTATTATTATTATTATTAAATAGGACATCCCTATTTTCACCAGAAAAAACAACAACTTCCCCTTACCATCATTTCACTTAAACCAGATACAACAGAATTAGACTCTCATTTTACTTTTTAAGAAAGGGTCACAGCTCATTGGTTGATCCAATGCAGAAGGTCCCAGGTTCTATCCAGGACTGGGAATGTCCTCTCCTTGAAACCCTCGAGAGCCTCTGCCAGTCAGTGTAGACAATACTGAGCTAGATGGACAGACTCAATATGAAGCAGTTCCCATATTCCTGATATTGCTGTTCTGCATTGTGGTTTATTCATTTTCCCAGTGGAACACCATCTGGGATGGAAATCAGAAAGACCAAATAACATTCCTAGCAAACTGCCGGTGTTGATATAGTAGGAAGTTTTATTATTATTGAGAAGCAGAAGCAAGGAACCTTTCCAAAGTTTCTGGTGGCACCAAATGCCAATCCAGACATGGAGGTTACTTAAATGCAAATATTACTAACGAGAAAACAAAAGATTGCAGGCAAAAGATGGGAAAGCATTTGCCAAGTCCATCACAGGTGGGTGATGTTGATCAAATCTTTCCAAGTGATTGAGCTACATATCTTGTTGGGTTTTTCCAATCCTTTATTTTAAGGAAATGGTACACAATAGTGGTTTTCAGACTGGGTGGTATCTTGGGTGAATCAGAAGCTGAAAATAATATCAATGGTCTGTTCATATGAGGACTAGGAATGGACAAACTCAGAAATTCTGAACGTCCCAATTCCGAATGCCATTTTCTGATTATTCTTCCACAGTCATCTTCCAATGGTTCATTCTGTGCCTGAGTTGTGGGTCCTTAGAATCTTCGGCAAGGGCTGCAGTCACTCCTGGGTAGCGACAGTGGAGAACAAAGGTTGGGGGAGATTCCCTCGCAGCACAGAGCGGGAGCGCAAGGGTTGCATTGCTCAACGCAGAGAGGCTGGTCAGAACAGTGGATAGCTGGGCCCGGGATGGATATAGCAAACGGTGGTGGCTGAATGGTGACAGTGGAGGTAGGGCACTTACTATAGCACTGGGTCTTTCCACAAGACATTTTTGCTGAATGGATCTAAAGAAAAGCATTAAGAGAACATAAGAAGAGCATGCTGATAGGTTAATGGGTTATATAGTCCCACATCTAGACCTGCATCCTGTTCTTGCAGTGGCCAACCATATGCCCGTATTTGTATCCCACAAGAAGGGCCCAAGCACAACAATATCTTTTTTACTTTAAATAGTCATGGCTTCCCTCAAAGGATGCTAGGAAATGGTGGTTTGTAATCAGGTTCTGAAAGCTGTTAGGAGCCCTCTCTTCCCCGTACAGTGCTGCAATATAAAAAGTGATTTAACTATCAATTTTTCTTCCCAAGAAATGCTGCCAGGGGAAAATGAGCCCCCTATTAACTCTGAGCACATTAAAAAGTACAGTTCACAAGTTTCCTTATTTTTCATGTATTATTATAGTGCTATAACTGTATAGCTCCTCGGGGTGAGCTCCCGTTGCTAGGGACCCAGGTGGCGCTGTGGTTAAACCACTGAGCCTAGGGCTTGCTGATCAGAAGGTCGGCGGTTCGAATCCCTGTGACGGGGTGAGCTCCCGTTGCTTGGTCCCAGCTCCTGCCAACCTAGCAGTTCGAAAGCATGTCAAAATGCAAGTAGATAAATAGGAACCGCTACAGCGGGAAGGTAAACGACGTTTCCATGTGCTGCTCTGGTTTGCCAGAAGTGGCTTTGTCATGCTGGCCACATGACCTGGAAGCTGTACGCCGGCTCCCTCAGCCAATAATGTGAGATGAGCGTGCAACCCCAGAGGCGGTCACGACTGGACCTAATGGTCAGGCGTCCCTTTACCTTTACCTTTATAACTGTATAGTGCAGATGATTTAGGGTCAGATAATTTCATTGAAATTAAAATGAATAGGGTTTAGTTGACTGAATTATAGTACTTTGCAATGAACCGTTTGCAATGTGTTAAAAGTTATTGCCATGGCATACCTCCCCCCAATGACCTGGTTATTACTGGGTTATTGCAACTCATTACACTCATTATAGAACGCTTATTCGTCTTCTCTCTATGCATTCTGACACTGCAACAATGTGTTTTGCTTCAATTTGGATCATTTTACAAAGGTGCTTATTTCTGGAGGGAACATGCAGTTCTACTCAAGAGTAAGCA